>NC_138987.1:18284201-18575835 GCF_964341445.2 Mesoplodon mirus
TAGGACCCTTCTGAGCAGAAGCACAGGTTAGAAGATGCTCTCATGTAGGGAGAAAGAACAGAACCTACTGGTCCTTTAGTGTCGCTGCGAGAGTGTGTGAGATGACACGGAAGACACAGGCAGAGGCTGGATGGGAACGGTCCTGATGGCTTCATGTTGGGAGCCTCGGCTTAATGTTGAGCCACTGAAGTGCAGTATGTTAAGCATTCTTTAGGTGGAGAGGGCTGTAGGAATTGGATTCAGGTTGGGCCTGGGTTACAGTGGGCTTCATATGCCAAACCTAGTCTTTCCTCCACGTGAGTTCTATGCTTACTCTTCTTGTAGTTCAGAGAATAAACTGGGCACTAGACATTCCAAGCAAACAGCCCAATTCAAAGTACAGCTGCTGAAAATTTATCAGCACTGAAGAGCAAAGGATGCTCTTAATGGATGACTCAGTATTTCAAAGGGCTGTGGATAAAAGGTGAGAGTTCTCTGAAGTCCAGTTTCAAAACCCAGAGCATCTCCCCCTCTAAGTTTCCCACTTATAACTAATGTCCTTTCTTCTTCTTGTTCTATCATTAACTTTTATGTTCCCCTTGGGTCTTTTTCTTTTCCCCACGTATTAGGACCACTTGGTCCTAATGTGGACCAAGCAGAATGCCATTGTCATCCGTTGAGTGCTTGCCGTGTCCCAGGCATTGTTTTAGGCACTAAAGCATGGTCTCACTTAATCCTCATAACAACAGTAAAAGGTGAGTGCTGGTTTACAGATGGAGAATCCAAGGCACAGACAAAATCAATATCTAATTCACACAACTAGTAATGGACAGTGGTAGGAGTCACATATGCTTTTCAAGTACAAATTCGCACACACTCTTCTCCATTTCAAACTCTCGGTTTGAAATGATTTCTCAATGCTGTTAGGATTTTAAAGCCAAAAATCTTTGGCATGATTTACAAAGACTAGCATGGTGATTCCTCTCTCTCTCACCCTACAGACAAACCCAAACAGCTGACATTCAGGGCCCAAGGTCCTGACCACTTAAGTACACTATCTCTGGGCTTCCAGCAGCTAATTTAAGTTCCTTTATATACTGCAAGTTATAAATCATACTCTGGCAGTTTCTGATATAAGTTAACAGTTTTTCTCACCAAGGAGATGATTAACAAAGAGGCTTTCAGAGTACGGTAAGGGGCTTCCCTGGTGGCGCAGTGGTTGAGAGTCCGCCTGCCGATGCAGGGGACACCGGTTCGTGCCCCGGTCCGGGAAGATTCCACATGCCGTGGAGTGGCTGGGCCCGTGAGCCATGGCCGCTGAGCCTGCGCGTCCGGAGCCTGTGCTCTGCAACGGGAGAGGCCACAGCAGTGGGAGGCCCGCGTACTGCAAAAAAGAAAAAAAAAAAAAGTACGGTTAGGTCTGGGCTGGGTTCCTCACCGCTTGGTTTGTTCGAGTTCTTCAGTATGTCCCAACCTCCTCAGAGGCTACCCTGGTCTATGCAGAATGCTGCTTCCCTGAGTAGGGGCCCTCATTCTCCATTGGCAGAAAGTCTATGGTCTTTTCTTCTGCTGAACTTGGCTTTATCACTAAGTGGCTCTGAGATTTCGTGTTGTTAACTGTCCTTTCTCTTTCCTCAGTTTCCTTCTCTGTGCACAGCCAGATCGTCATCTCCAAAGTGTTGCCCACTTCAAAAAGTTTAGAATTCTGTGCAAGGGCTTTACCCAGTTGTAGGAAAGAGAACTTGCAAGTTCATTAACTAGGACCCCGTTTGTGTTATTGTCCAGTATAATTTTTTTAAACTTTCTATCTTTATGATGTTTATTGTTACTTCTTGTAAATGATAACTGTGGTGAAGGTCACAAGTTATTTAATGCCTTTAAATCTCATCCAAAGGTACTTTCCAGCTGAAAAATTCCATAATTCTAGGTCTATATCAATTTCATGTCAGGCAGGATCAAAGACTTGGTCAATATTATTTTTTCCACAGTGAAACTGTATAAGGCAGGAGATCTTACTTAAGCCAACAAATGTGTATCCTTCACAATGGAAGAATAAATAAAAGTATAATTTGTGAATCTATTAAGGGTTCTTTCCTGCTAAAAATATTAACCTCTTCTATTCTTTAGCAAGAACTTAATATATACACATAATTTTAGGTTAAAATGTTTGGGAATTTTGGTGTCCTACAGTGATTTTCTACAAATTTATTTCCCATCTCCAAACTTGATCTCCCTCCAAATGTTCTTGATCTTATATTTTCATGTATTCATTATCACTGAGATCTTAATCTTTTCTTGCTGTCCTCAACCTCACCAATATTTCTGTATTTCCTAAATCCCTTTTTTTTTTTTTTTTTTTTTCGCGGTATGCGGGCCTCTCACTGTTGTGGCCTCTCCCGTTGCGGAGCACAGGCTCCGGATGCGCAGGCCCAGCGGCCATGGCTCACGGGCCCAGCCGCTCCGCGGCATATGGGATCCTCCCAGACCGGGGCACGAACCCGTATCCCCTGCATTGGCAGGCGGACTCTCAACCACTGCGCCACCAGGGAGGCCCTAAATCCCTTTTTTTTAACAAAGAAATATCCATCAGATATTTCAATATTTGAAAGAAGTTGACACCAATAAAGAATTTGCTCTGTCTACTTGGATATAAGGAGCTACCCAAATTAAGACCTTACATCTTTTCATCTACTTATTTGTCATTAAAAACTAAATTGTAATTAAATCGTGGTAACTGCAACATGCTATTTCTAAGTAGCCATTGTTAAGTTGTTTCTAAACATCAACAGTAAAGACTACAGTCCAAGTAAATTTTGGAATGCCCAACTAATCTAAAGGGGAATGAATTTTTTAAAAAATAGAGGGCACAATGCTGCACATTTCCGTCTCCAGCTTGAGCAGGGAACCGCTCACAAGGTACCTTTTCCAACTTTGCTATTAACACCAGGTTAATGTAAAACTACCTGATGTGGGTGAAACACTCGGCCTCTGCAAATGATCTCATTCTGTAACGACAGGTGTCGTGGAAATGGTGTTTTCCTTCTACAGCTCATTGAAATGGAGATGGAATGGAATGGAGTAAAGGGATCTGCTTTCTAATGAGGCAAAATGTGATTCATTTGAACTGGGGCATGGACAGAAAATCCAGTAAGTGCCCCACTTTTTACATCCTTACAAAGTCTGTGAGCACCTGAGCAGAGCAAAAGTACACCCATACTCAAAATTTCCCAAGTAGGATACGAAATCCATGAGGAAATTATTTTCAATATTCATGGAATGGCCATATTGCTTATACTGTACAGTGTAAAGGGGGGGGGAAATGACTAACCTCAGAAGCACATTTCCATTTTTTTTCATCAGCTTAGTGTTTTTGAAACAAACATAAGAAACCACTGTGACCATCATAGAGAACATTTTGCAATCTTCACTATTGCATAGGATTCATGTGACAGCAAGAGCAGAACTGTCAAAGCAAACACACAGACCAGCAACAAATGAAAATGACCACAGTAAACCTTTATAACATATTAATCCTTGAAAAATATATATTCTAAAGAATTGTGATAGGGCTTCCCTGGTGGCGCAGTGGTTGAGAGTCCGCCTGCCGATGCAGGGGACACGGGTTCGTGCCCCGGTCCGGGAAGATTCCCACATGCCGCGGAGCGGCTGGGCCCGTGAGCCATGGCCACTAAGCCTGCGCGTCCGGAGCCTGTGCTCCACAACGGGAGAGGCCACAACAGTGAGAGGCCCGTGTACCGCAAAAAAAAAAAAAAAAAAAAAGAATTGTGATATACTCTGTAGCTATACTATATTCTAGTTTCTACCATTTAAGTCTTTTTAAGACTTGCTGTTTAAAAAAATAACCTAGTAAAGAAGTGGCAGAAGAAAGTGAAATTTTACACAGCGTATGACGTGAAACACAAACTTATGAAACCGGCCAAATTTTCTGAATTCTTAATTTACATAGAATTCTTTTTATTTTTGTCTTTTTATTCCTCCTGTATTTTATAATGATAGCATTTTTAGGTTAGTGGTTCTCAGACTTAACTTTCTCAGGAGAATAAAACAATTGAAAGCAATTGAGAGCTAACACAGAGTTGCCAAACTGTTCATTTTGCCAACAACAACAATCACAAAAAGCTACCTTTCCATCCTTTCAAAAAGGAAAGGAAATTTCAACACCAAAAACATAGGAAATTCATAATTTCAGAACAAAAGAGAGCTCTTCCCAAGAAACACTATTTGTTAGCCAGAGATTATTTTAAAAGGATATATTTCTAGTTATATGAAAATACAGAAACATTTACAACATTAAAATTTATCATACAATGTATGTTATGTTTCCTTGGTATAAGTTTTCTTTTAATTTGGTAGCACTATATGTATTTGATACATTTGTATTTTTTTTTTTTTTTTTTTTTTTTTTTTGTGGTACACGGGCCTCTCACTGTTGTGGCCTCTCCCGTTGCGGAGCACAGGCTCCGAACGCGCAGGCTCAGGGCCCTGGCTCACGGGCCCAGCCGCTCTGCGGCATGTGGGATCCTCCCACACCAGGGCACGAACCCGTGTCCCCTGCATCGGCAGGCGGACTCTCAACCACTGCGCCACCAGGGAAGCCCGATACATTTGTATTTGATTTCACCCACGAGGAAGGGCTATAACATGCAACTTGTTTTGGTGTTTCATTTTTATTACTACCACTATCAAAAATTCCATTTCAGGGCTTCCCTGGTGGCACAGTGGTTAAGAATCCACCTGCCAATGCAAGGGGCACGGGTTCGAGCCCTGGCCTGGGAATATCCCACATGCCGCAGAACAACTAAGCCCGTGCGCCACAACTACTGAGCCTGCGCTCTAGAGCCCGCAAGCCACAACTACTGAGCCCACGTGCCACAACTACTGAAGCCTGCGCGCCTAGAGCCCCTGCTCCGCAACAAGAGAAGCCATGACAATGAGAAGCCCGTGCACCGCAATGAAGAGTAACCCACGCTCACTGCAACTAGAGAAAGCCCGTGCACAGCAACGAAAACCCAACACAGCCAAAAATAAATAAATAAATAAATTTATTTTTTAAAACTTCCATTTCATACTGATATGAGCAAAAATGAAATCATGCAACCTATTATATACAGAATGGATAAACAACAAGGTCCTACTGTATAGCACAGGGAACTATATTCAATATCCTATGAAAAACCATAATGAAAAAATATGAAAAAGTGTGTATATATATGTATAACTAAATCACTTTGCAGAAGTGATACATCGTAAATCAACTGTATTTCAGTAAAATGAATTTAAAAAATGAAATCATCAGTCTTAAAAGTGTTTCAATTAATTTGAAATAGTCCAGGCAAACCAAGATTCTAAGGAACAACAGCTCCCACGTTGCTAAGCCCTTTCTTCCACCTTGCCCACAATGGGCAGGTAGGAAGACTAGGTGAGTGGCTAGGGCCACACAAAGTAAGCCAAGGATTCTCCCCAGTCACTGCTCCTCACTCTTAGGACAGAACCATTATGGCCCTCCCTACCTTACAGAGGGAAGCTGGACATTTCTACAATAGGGGTTTTAAGGGCAAGTAAAAACTTTGTCCCTGATCAGTGTTGGGGACCACTGCTGTGGGGCACTTAGTCTTTGAATCTCTGAATGTCATGTGGTCCAAAGCAGCCTGAATGTAGGTATAGTTGTAGGTTGAGTTGACATCCACCATAAAGCACCTTTCCATTTGTAAATTAAGCAAAGTAGAAAAAGCTTTAGGGACAGAAACACTGGGTTCAAGTCTGTATTCAAATCATTTATTTGATTTCTTGATGTTTTCTGATGCTTAGTCTGGGGTTATGGTTTTGGCAAGAACTGGTAAAGGGCTATTCTCATCACATCCTATCAAGGGTACCTACTATCAACATAACTTTATTTCGGCTCATATTGACCTTGATCACCTGGCGGAGACTTGTTTGTTAATTCTCCATTGTAAAGTTATTCTCCACTCCCCCCTCCCCCCCTTTCCATACTGTGATCTTTGGAAGGAAGTCACTATGTATAGCCCACACTTAAGTATACCATCTCCTGGAAGGTGGAGTACTTACATAAATTATTTGGATATTTGGATGGCAGATTTATTTATTCTCTTCATTTATTTATTCAACCATTTATTTATATCAGTAGGTTGTCACTTTTTAATTTTAGCTGTTCTAATATGTGTAGAGCGATGGTCTTAATTTGCATTTCCCTTAATGGCCAATGATAATATATTTTCAACTGCTTATTTGTCATCCATATATCCTGTCTAGTGAAAAGTCTCTGCATGTTTTTTGCCAATTTTCAAGTTGGAATTTTTAAAATGTTGAGTTTGAGAGCTCCTTATATATTCTAGAACTAGTCCATTGTTAGATATGTGTTTTACAAATATTTTTTCCAATCTTCAGCTTGTCTTTCCATCCTCAATAGGGGATTTTGCAGAGCAAAACTTTTAAATTCTGATGAAGTTTGATTTTTCTATTTTTTGTTTTATGGATTGTGCTTTTGGTATCATATCAAGAACTCTTTATCAAGTCCTATGTCCCAAAGACTCTCTTCTATGTCATCTTATAAAAATTTTATAGGTTTACATTTTACACTTAAATCTATGATCCATTTTGAGTTAATTTTTGTATAAGGTGTGAGGTTTAGGTGAAGGTTTATTTCTGACTATTAATGCCCAATGAGCCAAGAATATTTTCAAGGAAGTGATATCAATGGATATGGACTCTAAGATGGATGAGGAAGAAAACGGAGATGAGAGGATGATTAAAAATAATTCTAAGTGGTAGATTCAACTCATAAGGTAAAATAAGTAGCTACAAAGCAAGTCAGCTGATTACCAGGAAGAAGGCAGTAGCTGGAGATTTCAGAAAGGAAGCAGTTACTTGTGATGTGAATAAAGGTTCAGGGGCTGCCAAGAGGGTGTGTAGCTGGAGTGGAGGCAGGTGATGGGGTTAAGGAGCTGGGTGTAGAGAAGGTTAACTGTGAGAGCTGAGTCACAGGATGACGGCAGGTGTGGGCAGAGAGGAAGTGTGTAGGTCAGGGGCTCAAGTAAATTCCTTAAATGAGTCAAGGAAATGACAGTCCAAGGTGGGAGAAAGGGGCAAGAGAGGGTATTTTTAGGAGAGGGGGAAGAGAAATGCTTTGCAGTCACTATGGGGAGCCAGGAGGATGCTTTTTCTACTTCTCAGTCTTAAGGTACAAGGGGGCATGAGAAAGATAAAAAGCAATAAGTGAAGCAAAAAACAACAAATGAAATAAAAAACTTGAAGAGGGGAAGAAACGTTCTCAGGAGACTTCTGGGTTTCTGTTAAGGCAAATGGGGGAAGGGAATATTTGGAGAAAATGTTGCATTAGCTGCTCACAGAGCAAGGGGCAGGAGGGCAGCTGCAGAATCCCAGAAGTGCTGGGAGTGGGGAGAACTTGGAGTCCAAATGGAAAGCAGAGCCCAAGGGACAGACAGACTCAGACATCATGAAATTCTAAGGGATACACAGGTGCTGGACTGGGCCTGGAAGTCAAGAGAAGCAGTTCTGGGGCATCCTCAGAGAAGAAGAGGGTAAGCACATGTCCAGGTCACTAAACAAGATAACTGTGAAAACACTTTGTTTACAAAACTGCATTTTAAAGATCTGGGAATTATTAGATACATATAGTCAGGTGACAAAAGACATTGTACAAACCAAGTTAATATGTTTGATCCTCATTGTCTAGAAGTTACTCATTTATGATGACATCTACACACCCACAACAGTATGTTATGATATCCGCTGGCTTAGAGACAAAGATTCTATTGTTTGTCATAAAAGATAAATATATGAACACACATGCACATACCCAAACACAATTTTGCTAAAAACGGTAAGATTAGCAGCTATAAAATGAAATTACAGATGGTGTTTTAAGGTCTTGGTTGGCTCAATCCATCTTCTCACTGGTTCCTGCCTTTTTCTCCTTTGTTCCAATTCCATTTTTCATCATGTTTTGACAGGTGAGGTTGTTCATGCAAAGAGATCCAACAAAAATATAGGAATGCCACCTTTGCCTCCTTATCTAGGATAGAGCAACCTTCCCTTTCCTCCTTGCAACAAAGCAGGCAAAACATACTCTCCCACTGCCCCTCGAGGGGGCCGATGGAGGAATGACGATGGCACCATTGTTTTGCTTGCAGGGAGGGAATGTGAAGGCAGTCAGGAGGTCACCTGCCCTCTCTGCTCAGGATCAGCCCTCCACCCAAACCCCTGTGCAGCTGAACCTTAGAATACTTCAGACTTAGCCAGCACAAACATGTCACAGCAAGAGGGATAGTGATTGTATTTGCACCTGCTATTGGTTTAAGCACAGTCTTTGTTTGATTCTTTTAAAAAAAAGTTTTATTATTACATTATAGCCAAAAGAATTTAGCCTTTAACCTGCAGTTTGCCTACTCTCAGTAATATAAACCTTTTTTCTGGACAAGAAGGGAAGCCTGATGGAATTTTCTTTTTTCCCCTGGGGGTGAGGAAATTAACTCACAACTCCTTTGGACTCTGTTTTATGCCAACTAAAACAACAGAAAGGGGTCTTTGGTAACATGGGAGAAAGGAAGAGAATCTCTCGAGCAGAAAAATGCATGGTTAGAAGTGATTAAAGATGTTCATCTTGGAGATGCTCTGCCCTGAGGCCGAACCAGGTAAACCATTTTCTCTTATGACCCTTCAGTGGGCAAAATGGAAGAAACTTGAACCCTCCCTCCACTACCCATCTCTACTGAGGGCTTGAGAGCTAGGTCTCCAGAGGGACCACTGAGAAGGAGAGGGCCAACTGAGAACAAAGGGAGGTAGAATAGAGACAAAGGCCCCTGTCGCCCACCAAAAAGGAGGGTTCTTATGGAATGATGGACTGATTTCCATCAATGGAGAAAGACCAAGAATGGCTTTGCATCATCCTCTGAACCCTATGTACATGTCTGCCTGGTCATCAAATAGCAGGGATTTTTTTCCCTAAGCTATGATCTCTGTGTTAGCTTTCTATACTGTGTATCAAATTAACACAAACTTAGTGACTTAAAACAACATACATTTATTATCTTATAGTTCTTGTGGGTCAGGAGTCTGATCACAGCTGAGCTGGGTCCTCTGCTCAGGGTCTCATGAGGCTGCATCCAGTTATTGGTCAAGGCTGCATTCTCATCAGAGGCTTGACTGGGGACAGATCTGCTTCCAAATTCCCTCAGACTGTTGAATTTATTTCCTTGCCACTGTAGGATGCATGGCGACTTGCCTCTTCAAAGTCAGCAACAGAGAGAGAAAGAGACTTCAGTGTGAGTCTACTGGGAAGATGAACTTACATAACCTAACCCAATCATGGGAGTGATGCTCCATCCTCTTTGCCATAGTCCATTGGTTAGAAGCAAGTCACAGGTCTTACCTACACTCAAGGGGAAGGGATTTTATGAGGGTGTGAACATCAGGAAGCAGAGATCATGGGGGCCACCATAAAGCTTCTCTGCTTCAGTCCATATCTCTGTAGCCCTAGAAATTTAAGGGTATGGCTAAGGAGTTATAGAAGCAAACATTTGTAGGAGAACCATAAAATGAGGGAGGGTATTTTATATTTACGCACATACTCACACACCCTAACCAAAAAATAAAGTTAGGAATTTTTCTTAATGGTTGATGGCATGAAATTTTGCAGTTATATAGCCATGGATTTGAATCCCTGATCTATGGTGTAGTAGTTAACTTTAGTAACCCTCAGTTCTCATCTTTAAAATGAGAATAATGGGGTTATTATTACCCACTTTTGTGAGAATTAAATTCAGTAAAGAAAACACTTAGCATAATGGAAGTGCTCAATAAGTGGTCACTGTCATATCCAGGCAAGAGCTTTGGGTACCTCATCCAAGGATTTTTACAATGTGCTCTAAATACAGAGAACTTAATCCCCAAAGCGGGGGTGCCCTTCTGAGGTCTGAGAGGGTTTGGTACCGGTTTGCCTCCATGCTTCCCACAGAGCTGTGGGTGTCCTCTAACCTCCTGGCTGGCTTGGCCAGGGGTCTTTAGCCCACCTTCTCCCGCATCTTCATCAATGGAACCAGTAAGCCTTTGCAATGCTGGATTCAAGGTCCCTGCAGAACTCCAAACTTCTCACCTGGAATGCCTCAGGGAGGGCTCCCCTCACTCCAGGTGCCTCCACTCACCCTGTTCATAATTGACCACAAACTTCCTATCTGCTTGTCCTGCTTAGTCCTTGGAACCTGGTTCCTGAGATGGATCCACTCAATTATTCACTCACTGAACACATTCAATACTCAACACCTACCATGCGCCAGGCACCGGGCTAGTTTTGGAAAGGGAACAGCGATGAATACAGAACCCTCCCCTCCAGCAGCCCATTGGCCAACACGGAAGCAGACATAAGCCAACAAAGTAAAACTGACCCTTGACATTGGACAGGAGCACACCTGACACCTGCACGAATCCCTCAGTCTGTGAACACAAATGTTAAGAAAGTGCTTTCTCCCACTTCTCGGTTCCATCAAGACTCATAGTTCCTGCACAGAGTCTCACATCACTTTCGAGTTTCCAGCTTTCGCTACAGTTTAATGTGTCACATAATAAGCAATTTTTGTGCTAGCAGGAGTCCTTACTAAAACAGTTCCACAAACCATGTTTTCCTTTTTTTTTTTTTTTTACAGAGTGTGTGTGGTGGACTAATCCCTTCATCAGTGTTGGGCACGGCCCAGCTGAATGTTCCACTTTACATTTATCCCAAACTTCTGATGATTTTCTGGCTAAGAACCATCACTTTCTCAGAGCTCATTACTTTTCCTTTATTCTTGTCACTGGCACCAGCTGATATCCTTTTTAAAACTTTGTTTTCACAAAGGAATGACATGTTTACTATGTCAGATGAGGTGTCCGTGCTCTGTTGTCGCTGGTACTCTCCCTGGAGACACATGGCCTCCTGCACACCAGGCTCCTCACAGCCCAAGAGGTGCACATCTATGCCTTGTCAGTCATTTGAATCTTAATAATACTACTACTAATAAAAGGTAAAATATATTGAGAGATTACAGTGTGCTAAGAATTTATATGTATTACATTATTTAACCTTTACAACCACCTCTTGAGATCGGGACTAATACCAGCATTTAAGAGATCAGGAAACTGAGGTTTAGAGATTTTGTCTGCTCAAGATCATACTGCTGGTAAGCGTAGTGCAAGATTCAATCCCCAGTAGCCCAATGCAATCTTGTCACCCAAGTTTGAACAGGGGTGTGTGAGCCTGAGAACAAAGTTAACCTACTTAATACTTTGTCCAAGCATAGCCCTGGCTCCAAACCCAAGGGGAAAAGGCAAGATTAGCAGCCACAAAGTCCAATGGTTAGCCAGTTACCTGTACTTTAGGGGTATCTTTCCTTTCACAGCCCAGCTCTGGATACAGGCAAATAAAAGGTAGCAGTGGGTCTCTGTGCAGGAAGCTAATGTGAAAAAATCAAGAACAAAAGAGAAAAAAAAGATGACCTAGTACAAAGGACTAGGGAACAGAGATAACTCTCAGATAACTCTTTGGACTGAGGAATAAATGTCTTTCTTTTAACAGACTCACAGACATAGAGAACAGACTTGTGGTTGCCAAGGAGGGGCGGGGGAGGGAAAGGGAAGGATTGGGAGTTTGGGGTTAGCAGGTGCAAACTATTATATATAGGGTGGATAAACAACAAGGTTCTACAGTATAGTATAGGGAACTATATTCAATATCCTGTGATAAACCATAATGGAAAAGAATATGAAAAAGAACGTATATATATGTATAACTGAATCACTTTGCTGTACAGCAGCAATTAACACAATATTGTAAATCAACTATACTTCAATAAAATAAAATTTAATAAATGCCTTTCTTTTGAGCAAAGCTTGTAATTCTGACAGTGAGTCTGGGGTCCCTAACAGTGACAGGGACCGATGGCTGTGAAGGGCACTAATCAAAGACACAGCAGACTTGTGTTTACTCTGGGAAGGACTGCTGACCCTGCATAGGCCTTTGAAGCCGCCCTTGCTCACGCAGATCATAATGCACTATGAAGTAACATCTTCAAAGCAAAAGGAGGAAATTGAAACATACACGTCTAAGCCAGTTATTTCACTAAGGCACTTCAAAGGAACACTTCCTTTGATCACTTTGACTTCTCATTAATAATAAATGCGAAGATATTACTCACAGAAATTACTCAGAAACCTCGGGCTGATGGAGGCTTCAGTCTGACCCATCATCAGCACAGTGGGAAGGATAAAGTAGGGAAACGAACATGGCTCCTAAAGCTTCCACTTGGAAGTGACTTATATCCCCTCCCACTCACATTTCATTGGCCAGAGAAGGTCACATGGCCTACCAAACTTCCACGGGGACAGGGAAGCACAATCTGGCCATATGCTGATAAGGGCGGATGGGGTACTGACAACACCTGGTGAACAGCACTGATGACTAACACAAAGGCCAAGGGAAAAGTAGGAATTTTTAGGACGTCAAGTGAAGGAGTATGTTCAAGAGAATAAAGCACTTAGGAGCTCTGCTGTATTTCCACAGTAATTTCTCAGATGGAATAATCCCATAAAGACCTTCAACATGAACATCACAATTGTTTGAAGAAACAGGTGTCCTGATCTGACAACATCATCAAGGAAAAATAATACCAAAAAAATGTGGAATTTATATAACTGAGACGAGCAAATTTCTCATGTGTAAGCGGAGGAAGAAACTATTCATCTGCCATCTAGATCATTGGTGAGAATGCTAAGAAAGCTCATTGTAGGACTCCGCAAAAGTAAACTACCAAAACTCAGATGGCACCATTAATGTTTTCTGCCTTGAACCTGCCTATCGTCTTGCTATTTCTCCAAGCAATTTCAAAGCATTTTACCATATAATCATATTTAGAGCTTCAAATAAACTGACAATGACAATTTTTATTTATTCACTTTTTACTTCATTCAACAAACATTTATTGTGAGGGTCTATGACATGCAGTATACTTCCCTAGACACTAGGGATACAAAGACACAGTCCTTACCCTTAGGACTCTCATTAATATAGTGGAGAAAGACCAAGGATTAGAAAATTGTAGACTAGTGTGAATCCAGTTAAGATATATGCACCGCATATAATGGGAGAGCTGTTGGGCTAATATTTATTAAGACCGTCACCTGCTTTGGAATGGAGCGGTGAACCTGTATGATTTACCCAATACACAGGGCGTGTCTTAGAGTTGTGCAAGGTATATATTGCACAACTCCAGGGTTCACCATCCCCTTGCAGGCTTCTTAGATTTGTATGGATGCCAGTTAAGTGTCTTGAACAGAGGTGCCTCTATCTATTTCCTCCAAAGTCATCATTGGGATTAACAGCAGGTCTGCCAGCACCTAATCAACATTTAGTACTCTGCAATATTTTCATTATATTCTAATATATTTCATTGTAATTTTTATTAATATTGACATAATGCTAATCTCTCACTACTGAAGCATTTTTTTCAATAATCATCAATTACATAGCTAGTCTAAGACCATTCTAGCCATATTGGAAGTCCTAGATAAATATAAGTCACTATCCTTGACCTCAGAAAACTTTTAAACTGGAGAAGAAAGATAAAAGCACGTAAGTCTATTAGAGATTAATCATCTCTAACCTGTGTGACACTGAATCTAAAAACAATCTGAGCTGTGAAAACCAAGAGCTCAACCTTAGATCAGATTTCATCCTGAGCTTGAAGGATGTAGAATATTTAGATAGACTAGAGGAAGGAGACTCATGAGAATGTATGACTCTATCAGTCTTTGTCTATTACTTCCAGGGAAAAACACCTTAAAACTCATACCTTGGTAATGGACATTAGCAGCTGCCCCTGTGTTATAGCAAAGAGGGAGGCACAGCTGAGAAAGTGGAGTGACCTCTGCTCCTTATCCCCCCGACCCACTCCTTCCAACACATCAGTTATCTTGTGCCATTCCCCAGGATTTCTCTTGGACAGAACAAGTCCTTCTACTATTATTACCTTGTAGTGGTTAAGAAGATAAGCTACTACACTGATTTTCAAAGTGCAGTACCCAAACAGCAACATGAGTATTATCATCTGGGAACTTGTTAAAAATGCAAATCTTTGGGCCCCACCCCAGAACCAGTGAAACTCTGCAGGCAGAGCCCAGCAATCTATGGTTTAACAAGTCCTACAGGTGATTCTAAGGTACACTCGTGTTTGAGAACCACTCGGCTCGTCAGACATCCTGAGTTCAAATCCTAGCTCTTTTGGCCTCCATGGCTTAATCAGGTGGTTACTTTTGCTAAATCCCAAAAGAGTAGAACAGTAGTTTCCAACCTCGTGGGGTCATTGTGAAGAATAAATGAGTTAATGCATGTAAAGCCCTTAGTGTAATCCTTGAGTGAGCACTCAATAAAGTATTACTATTAGCACCTAGTGAGACTTCCCTTTACTTTTAAATCATTTTCATGCCATAACATAGTTGGAAAAATCTTAGAGCTGTGTTTCTTCACTCCTTCTTATTACCTTCACCCCCATCTCCTTTGATAGCACCACCTTCACCACACTTTGGCCCACTAATATATCTATGTATTAATTATATATTATATTTATGCATTTTATATATATTAATAGCACAAAATGTTCCATTTTAACCATTTTAAGTGTGCAGTTCAGTGACATTAAGTACAGTCACACTTTTGTGTCTCATCACCACCATTCATCTCCAGAATTTTTTTCAACCTCCCTAATTAAAACCCCAAACTCATTAAACAATGACTCCCTTTATCCCCCCTCCCCCTAGATCCTGGCAACCACCATTCCACTTTCTGTTTCTATGCATTTCACTACTCTAAGTACTTCACATGAGTGATATACAGTATTTGTCCTTTTGTGACTAGCTTATTTCACTTAACACAGTGTCCTCAAGATTCATCCATGTTATAGCATGGGTCAGAATTTCCTTCCTTTTTAAGGCTGAATAATATTCCATTGTATGTATGTACCGTATTTTGTTATCCATTCACGAGTAAATGGACATTTTAGGTTGTTTCCACATTTCGGCTATTGTGAATAGTGCTGCTATGAACATGAGTGTCCAAATATCTCTTGAGTTCCTGTTTACAGTTCTTTTGAGTATATTCCCAGAAGTGGAATTGCTGGTGGTCTACTAATCTTGACCATTCCTCAGCTTTATGAGAGAAGCCTTCCTCTCCTGTCTCCTCTGTCAAGCTGCCGTGTCTGTGGCTACCAGAGAGCAGACACCATCCTCCTTCTCTGTATCTAGGACAATGTTGTAGGATTGCCTTGCAGTCTTTAAAATTTTGAAACTGAGTAAGAGCAAGTCTTCCACTAAAACATATCTCCTCCTATCCTAGACTCAATTTCGTCACAGTGAAGGGCTTTTCTGCCCTATCTACAAAAACTTTACTTTCTTCCACCCCACTGGTGATAAGGACCAGAGAGTAAAGAGGGATTATAGGGTGAATCATCCGCTATGATAACTTATTTTTCCTCTAGTTGTTTCCAACCAAACACACTGTATCATTTACTTTGACTGTGGTCATCACTTTGGCTTCAGGCTTAATCTATTTTGACTAGGAATATTGTCCTTGGAAACACTACAATTTCCTGAAGAGACTGCAAATCAGCAGTCTTGTCTAAAATCATACATGGCCATTATCTTTCCTCTGCTTAAAAGATGTACAAAGACAGTATGTCATTGTGAGACGGGTGATTTTCTTTATTTAGGGTCTGCCTTCTGCCTGAGCTATAACGTAAGGCAATTAGATACCCAACTTTTATAACAGACATGTTGAACTTCCTTGATATGTCCTGCAGAGGTTAGGCAAACACAAAGATAATAGACTTTAACTAGCAGTTAGGAGGTTTAGACTTCAAACCTTTTAGACAGTATGAACTATGATCACGAGACAAGAGACAATGTGCTCGTTTACTGCTCAAAACCACCTCGAGATGAAATTTTAATGTAGAATCATTCCTACATGTGAGGTCCACAAGAAATGGGTACTAAACGTCTTTTTATGCAAGGCTTTTAGTCTGAGTTTTGTCCAGAATAAGCTAAACCAAAGTGACCCCTCTAGGAGGCAGCGCTGTGCAGTGGAGATGCAGTCTGGATTCAGCTCAGCTAGGTTTCCAGTAGACTCTACCTTTACTACCTATGTGACCTTGAGAAAATTACTAAAATTCTTCATATCTCGGTTTCTTCACCTGAAAAATAGACATACTAATAGCACCTGCAGAGTATTTCCTATCGTTCAAGGGTAACTGGTACCTGGAAAACATCACTGACAATAAATGCACCAAAATGTCATTGAAAAAAATAGGTGTTATTAGAGCATTTCCTTGAAAAATGAACTAAAAATTATACAAATTATAAAACTGTCTTACATTTAACCAAATTTAAAGTTTCAACTCTATACTTATTTTCAGAAAAATGACAAATAAATTACTTAGGAGATTTTTGTTAAAATTTTCAAACAAAACTGCACGATAGCACTATACAGCCTTCATTTCATATTTGACCTTCAAAGAAACAGGAACAGGATATACCTTTTGCAGAACTATTCTGGGGCTTAATTGGCTTCCTACAACTTTTCCTGTTCCTTTGGTGTTGAATCCTCCCTTTTGAAGTACAAATCATGCCAAATCCACATTTGCCAATGGCTTTGCAGGGAATTCTAGTACTTCTCCTGTATCACTTTCATCAACTTCATGAAATTCTAAATGTTTGGCAAATTGTGATTTTTCCATGTGCAATTCATCTGCTTTGCAGTTTCATTGTACAGTCTCATGTTATAAATATCTGACAATGAAGCAGTGACCAACAAAGGTGACTGACCCACTGGTCACGATAGATGCTAGTGTAAAACAGGAAGAGATATTTGCATGAAGACTGATTTTAATAAATGGCCAGCTCACTATGACAATTTTTGCTTTCCTGACACCTCTTAACTACAGAAATTTAGAGAATGAATACTAAGACAGCAAAGACCCTTGATTTCTCATTATTCTGCTAAACCCATTCATGTACTCAGCACAGTGCCTAGTGAATAGCATGTGCTTTAGTTGTTAATAAATATTCTCATTATTTACTTAAGAGGACCTACATGTTCATAAAGGTTGAAGGCATTTAAATACACACTAATAATATAGGCTAAGAAGAATGTTTTCCTTAAATCAATTTCCCCTTTCCATCTATAAGTACAATGACTAGAGAATTAAAAAAAAATCTCCCATTCTTCAACCTACCTCTATTCTTTACTCCCTTATCCCCTTATTTTGTTTTATCTTCTCTCAATAACACTAATTCCCATTTAAGGTGTCATATATTTACATATTTGTTTTGTCTGTCTCCCATCACTAGAATCTAAACTCCAGAGGCCAACAACTTGGTTTCTCCATTGATGTGTCACCAACACCAAGGGCCTGGCACATGGTAGATGTTCAATAAGTATTTGTTGAATCAATGATGAATGAAAGACTCCTACCTTCCTCAATCCAGGGCCCCAGTGCCCAGGGGCCATCACCATGATCCCAAGGTAAGGTATCCTAGTGCACTATGGCCTGAAAGAGCCCCTGATATGAATAAGAATGGATACTGTGCAAATCCTAAGAAGAGACAGTGCAGATTCCTAGAAGCATGCAGAAGAATGAAAGGCTGTGGATAGTCACTGCAAACTCAGGCCATCTCTGTTCCTAGACTAAGATCCATACTAATTAACATCAGAAGGAATAGAAGACAGTTCTCCTGCAGAGCAAAGAAAGGAAGTTGAATTCTCCCTCCTACAAAGGAAAAGATTTGTGTTTGAGTCATGATGGAGTGGAAAGAACTACCCTGTGAGGGTTAGGAAACCTGTGTACTGATCTCACCTCTGATACTAACTGGGTGTGTAACTCAGGAAAGTCACATCAAACTTTCAGGGCTCTTCAACTTCATCTGTACGATGGGTGGATGTGGCTAGATCAGCATTTCCTAAACTATGTGCCTTGGGACATTTGACCTCTTCTGCACTAATAGGGTGGCCACTACCCACATGTGGTTGTCGAGCACTTGAAAAGTAGCTGGGGCCACATTTTAAAGTGTAAAAACTAGGTCAGTGTACCGAAAAAAAAATGTAAGGTATCTCAATAATTTTTATATGATTAATGTTGAAATAATAGTTTTATATATTGGCTTAAATAAAATATGTAATTAAAATTAGGATGGAATGGGAGGCTGTGGTTGTTGTGGGGGCAGGGTGCACATGGGAACTCGCAGCACTTTCTGCTCAGTTCTGCTGTGAATCTAAAGCAGCTCTAAACAATTATAGATACATCAAAACTTTATATAAAAAAGTAGGCCAGGGCTTCCCTGGTGGCGCAGTGGTTGAGAGTCTGCCGGCCGATGCAGGGGATACAGGTTCTTGCCCCGGTCCGGGAAGAGCCCACATGCCGCGGAGCGGCTGGGCCTGTGAGCCATGGCCGCTGAGCCTGCACATCTGGAGCCTGTACTCCGCAGTGGGAGAGGCCACAGCAGTGAGAGGCCAGCGTACCACAAAAAAAAAAAAAAAAAAAAAAAATAGGCCAACCCATTCCTTTTTACTTTTAAAAATGTGGCTACCAGTACATTGAAAATTGTGTATGTAACTACAGATATGGTTTGCAGACTATTTCTGTTTGACAGTGCAACTCTACAATCAGAGAGAAGAAAAAAATCTCTCTGAGCACATCACTGTATATCACAACCCCACCTCCATCATCCCCACACCCATCCCATGACATGATGCTTATTATCAAAATGAGCATATTGAGGTGGCCGTCTTCCCGGTGCTTCAGAAAGAACCACCTGACCTGCGCTGGGAGCTCTCTAATTTAGAAAAAGACATGCCAGCCCTTTGCAGTATAGCAGCTAAACAGAAGCCATGTGGCTGACAGGGTCTTGGTGCTCTGGCCTGGTGTCAGGCCTGAGCCTCAGAGGTGGGAGAGCCGAGTTCAGGACATTGGTCCACCAGAAACTTCCTGGTCCCACGTAATATCAATTGGTGAGAGCTCTCCCAGAGATCTCCATCTCAACGCTAAGACCCAGCTCCACCGAACAGCCAGCAAGCTCCAGTGCTGGACGTCCCATGCCAAACAACTAGCAAGACAGGAACACAACCCCACCCATTAGCAGAGAAGCTGCCTAAAATCATAGTAAGTTCACAGACACCCCAAAACACACTACCAGATGCAGCCCTGCCCACTAGAAAGACAAGATCCAGCCCCACCCACCAGAACATAGGCACGAGTCCCTTCCACCAGGAAGCCTACACAAGCCACTGAACCAACCTTACCCACTGGGGGCAGACACCAAAAGCATCAGGAACAATGAACCTGCAGCCTGCAAAAAGGAGACCCCAAACACAGTAAATTAAGCAAAATGATAAGACAGAAACATGCAGCAGATGAAGGAGTAATGTAAAAACCCACCAGACCAAACAAATGAAGAGGAAATAGGCAGTCTACCTGAAAAAGAATTCAGAGTAATGATAGTAAAGATGATCCAAAATCTTGGAAATAGAATGGAGAAAATACAAGAAACATTTAACAAGGACCTAGAAGAACCATAGAGCAAACAAACAATGATGAACAACACAATAAATGAAATAAAAAATTTTCTAAAAGGAATCAATAGCAGAATAACTGACACAGAAGAACGGTTAAGTGACCTGGAAGATAAAATAGTGGAAATAACTACTGCAGAGCAGAATAAAGAAAAAAGAATGAAAAGAATCGAGGACAGTAGCAGAGACCCCTGGAACGACATTAAATGCACAAACATTCCACTTATAGGGGTCCCAGAAGAAGAGAAAAAGAAAGGGTCAGAGAAAATATTTGAAGTGATTATAGTTGAACACTTCCCTAACATGGGAAAGGAAACAGTCAATCAAGTCCAGGAAGCTCAGAGAGTCCCATACAGGATAAATCCAAGGAGAAACATGCCAAGACACATATTAATCAAACTATGAAAAATTAAATACAAAGAAAAAATATTAAAAGCAGCAAGGGAAAAGCAACAAATAACATAAAAGGGAATCCCCATAAGGTTAACAGCTGATCTTTCAGCAGAAATTCTGCAAGCCAGAAGGGATTGGCAGGACATATTTAAAGTGATGAAAGGGAAAAACCTACAACCCAGATTATTCTACCAAGCAAGGAACTCATTCAGATTTGATGGAGAAATTAAAACCTTTACAGACAAGCAAAAGCTAAGAGAATTCAGCCCCACCAAACCAGCTTTACTACAAATGCTAAAGTAACTTCTCTAGGCAGGAAGCACAAGAGAAGGAAAAGACCTACAATAACAAACCCAAAACAATGAAGAAAATGGTAATAGGAACATACATATCACTAATTACCTTAAATGTAAATGGATTAAATGCTCCAGCCAAAAGACATAGACTGGCTGAATGGATACAAAAACAAGACCCGTACATATGCTGTCTACAAGAGACCCACTTCAGACCTAGGGACACATACAGACTGAAAGTGCAGGGATGGAAAAAGATATTCCATGCAAATGGAAATAAAAGAAAGCTGGAGTAGCAATTCTCATATCAAACAAAATAGACTTTAAAATAAAGAGACAAAGAAGGATACTACATAATGATCAAGGGATCAAACCAAGAAGAAGATATAACAATTGTAAATATTTATGCACCCAACATAGAAGCACCTCAATACATAAGGCAAATGCTAACAGCCATACAAGGGGAAATCAACAGTAACACAATAATAGTAGGGGACTTTAACACCCCACTTTCACCAATGGACAGATCAACCAAAATGAAAATAAATAAGGAAACACAGCTTTAAATGTCACACGAAACAAGATGGCCTTAATTGATATTTATAGGACATTCCATCCAAAAACAATAGAATACATTTTCTTCTTAACTGCTCATGGAACATTCTCCAGGATAGATCATATCTTGTGTCACAAATCAAGCCTTGGTAAATTTAATAAAATTGAAATGGTATCAAGTATCTTTTCTGACCACAACGCTATGAGACTAGATACCAACTACAGGAAAAAAACTGTAAAAAATACAAACACATGGAGGCTAAACAATACACTACTAAGTAACCAAGAGATCACTGAAGAAATCAAAGAGGAAATCAAAAAACACCTAGAAACAAATGACAATGAAAACATGATGACCCAAAACTTATGGGATGCAGCAAAAGCAGTTCTAAGAGGGAAGTTTATAGCACTACAATTCTACCTCAAGAAACAAGAAAAATCTCAAATAAACAACCTAATCTTACACCTAAAGCAATTAGAGAAAGAAGAAAAAAAAGCATCCCAAAGTTAGCAGAAGGAAAGAAGTCATAATGATCAGATCAGAAATAAATGAAAAAGAAATGAAGGAAATAGTAGCAAAGATCAATAAAACTAAAAGCTGGTTCTTTGAGAAGATAAAAAAAATTGATAAACCACTAACCAGACTCATCAAGAAAAAAAGGGATGACTCAAATCAACAGAATCAGAAATGAAAAAGGAGAAGTAACACCTGACACTGCAGAAATACAAAGAATCATGAGAGATTACTACAAGCAACTATATGCCAATAAAGTGGACAACCTGGAAGAAATGGACAAGTTCTTGGAAAAGCACAACCTTCTGAGACTGAACCAGGAAGAAATAGAAAATATAAACAGACCGGTCACAAGCACTGAAATTGAAACTGTGATTAAAAGTCTTCCAACAAACAAAAGCCAAGGACCAGATGGCTTCACAGGTGAATTCTATCAAATATTTAGAGAAGAGCTAACACCTATCTTTCTCAAACTCCTCCAAAATATAGCAGAGGGAGGAACACTCCCAAACTCATTCTACGAGGCCACCATCACCCTGGTACCAAAACCAGACAAAGATGTCACAAAAAAAGAGAACTACAGACCAATATCATGGATGAACATAGATGCAAAAATCCTCAACAAAATACTAGCAAACAGAATCCAACAGTACATTAAAGGATCATACACCATGATCAAGTGGGGTTTATCCCAGGAATGCAAGGATTCTTCAATATACACAAATGAATCAATGTGATACACCATATTAACAAATTGAAGGATAAAAACCATATGATAATCTCAGTAGATGCAGAAAAAGCTTTTGACAAAATTCAAAACCCATTTATGATAAAAATTCTCCAGAAAGTAGCATAGAGGAAGCCTACTTCAACATAAAGGCCATATATGACAAACCCACAGCCAACATTGCTCTCAATGGTGAAAAACTGAAACCATTTCCTCTAAGATCAGGAACAAGACAAGGTTGCCCACTCTCACCACTATTATTCAACATAGTTTTGGAAGTTTTAGCCACAGCAATCAGAGAAGAAAAAGAAATAAAAGGAATCCAAATTAGAAAAGAAGTAAAGCTGTCACTGTTTGCAGATGACATGATACTATACACAGAGAATCCTAAAGATACTACCAGAAAACTAGTAGAGCTAATCAATGAATCTGGTGAAGTATCAGGATACAAAATTAATGCATAGAAATCTCTTGCACCCCCATACACTAATGATGAATAATCTGAAAGAGAAATTAAGGAAACACTCCCATTTACCACTGCAACAAAAAGAATAAAATACCTAGGAATAAACCTAACTAAGGAGACAAAAGACCTGTATGCAGAAAACTATAAGATACTGATGAAAGAAATTAAAGATGATACAAACAGATGGAGAGATATACCATGCTCTTGGACTGGAAGGATCAACATTGTGAAAATGACTATACTACCTAAAGCAATCTACAGATTCCGTGCCATCCCTATCAAACTACCAATGGCATTTTTTGCAGAACTAGAACAAAAATTTTCACAATTTGTATGGAGACACAAAAGACCCCGAATAGCCAAAGCAATCTTGAGAAAGAAAAATGGAGCTGGAGGAATCAGGTTCCTGGACTTCAGACTATACTACAAAGCTACAGTTATCAAGACAGTATGGTACTGGCACAAAAACAGGATGGAAAGTCCAGAGATAAACCCATGCACATATGGTCACCTTATCTTTGATAAAGGAGGCAAGAATATACAATGGAGAAAAGACAGTCTCTTCAGTAAGTGGCGCTAGGAAAACTGGACAGCTACATGTAAAAGAATGAAATTAGAACACTTCCTAACACCATACACAAAAATAAACTCAAAATGCATTAAAGACCTAAGTGTAAGGCCAGACACTATAAAACTCTTAGAGAAACACATAGGAAGAACACCCTTTGACATAAATCACAGCAAAATCCTTTTTGACCCACCTCCTAGAGAAATGGAAATAACAACAAAAATAAACAAATGGGACCTAATGAAACTTAAAAGCTTTTGCACAGCAAAGGAAACCATAAACAAGACCAAAAGACAACCCTCAGAATGGGAGAAAATATTTGCAAACAAAGCAACTAACAAAGGATTAATCTCCAAAATATACAAGCAGCTCATGCAGCTCAATATCAAAAAACAAAGAGCCCAATCCACAAATGGGCAGAAGATATAAACAGACATTTCTCCAAAGAAGATATACAGATTGCCAACAAACACATGAAAGGATGCTCAACATCACCAATCATTAGAGAAATGCAAATCAAAACTATAATGAGGTATCACCTCACACCGGTCAGAATGGCCATCATCAAAAAATCTACAAACAATAAATGCTGGAGAGGGTGTGGAGAAAAGGGAACCCTCTTGCACTGTTGATGGGAATGTAAATTGATACAGCCACTATGGAGAACAGTATGGAGAGTCCTTAAAAAACTAAAAATAGAACTACCATTCGACCCAGCAATCCCACTACTGAGCATATACCCTGAGAAAACCATAATTCAAAAAGAGTCATATACCACAATGTTCACTGCAGCTCCATTTACAATAGCCAGGACATGGAAGTAACCTAAGTGTCCACAGACAGATGAATGGATAAAGAAGAAGTGGCACATATATACAATGGAATATTACTCAGCCATAAAGAAACAAAATTGAGTTATTTGGAATGAGGCAGATGGACCTAGAGTCTGTCATACAGAGTGAAGTAAGTCAGAAAGAGAAAAACAAATACCATACTCTAACACATATATATGGAATCTAAAACAAACAAACAAAAAAATGGTTCTGATGAACCTAGGTGCAGGACAGGAATAAATACGCAGATGTAGAGAATGGACTTGAGCACACGGGGAAGGGGAACGGTAAGCTGGGATGAAGTGAGAGAGTAGCATTTACATATATACACTACCAAATGTCAAATAGATAGCTAGTGGGAAGCAGCTGTATGGTACAGGGAGACCAGGTCAGTGCTTTGTGACCACCTAGAGGGGTGGGATGGGGAGGGTGGGAGGTAGACGCAAGAGGGAGGGGATATGGGGATATTTGTATACATATAGCTGATTCACTTTGTTATACAGCAGAAACTAACACAACATTGTAAAGCAGTTATACTCCAATAAAGATGTTTAAAAAAAAGCGAGCATATTGAGACTTCTTGTGGTATTCAGTATATGTAAACCTGTTTTTAATTGGCATTGTCTAAATGTATTGATCATAAAATCTATTTTCCACTGAGCGTCTCTATTAATACCTCTCACTTCTAAGGAAGACATTTTAGAAAACAGTGGTCCAGATTTCCTGTAAAGTCTTTTTAGATTCTAATAATTTGTTATTATGGATCTATGTATGTGGAAAGAAGAAATGAGTTTCTCAGGTGCTTGTTCAGGTAAGAAATGAGTTTCTCAGGTGCCTGTTCAGGTAAGAAATTAGTTTCTCAGGTGCTTGTTTCGGGAGAAATTATGTCCTTCACCAACACTTCCTGGGAGAGATCGCCACCAACTGAACAGCAGAAGAGAAGAAAGTTGGGAGAAGAGCAGAAAATTGGGTTGAGGAATGGAGGAGGGGGAAACGAGCTCAAGTTTGGAGGCTCTCCTTAGAAAACCCTTGTGTTAATTATAGTCAGTGAAACCTTTGTTGTCTGCTGCTTGGGATGTTGATGCCTTCAAGAAATCAGCACCACAGGATACATCTAACTCAGATAGAACATGCAGTGACAGAACCCTACAAAATGTGGCATTCCACAAAGAAACGGCATGAGTAGCTAGGGGCTGCAGAAAGTCCACAGTTAAGAGGACACATTACATGTCAGTGAGTCCAACCCAGACCAGGAAGACACGGCAGTTCCACACTTTCTGCCCTCTCACCTTCAGGCCTCCAGGGAGCAGATGGGGAGAAACCCTTGAGGGTTTATCTAGCTAAATAAAGCAGTGAAGCCACAGCCTGTGGTCTCTGACAGAGATTTCTATGTGGGTGATAAGAAACCTATTTCTGGTGCCTGACATTTCTGCCTGTGCTTCCAGACAGTATCCCAAGCCCGGTGCTATATTGCCTAAGACTTCTGAGGTTCCATTACAAATGGAAATTTCTTCAAACCTCAAAAATTCTCCTATTGCGTACTAACTTCTCCCTTGTCCTCTGTAACTGCCAAAATATTACTGTGTAGAATGTGCTGCTTTCTGTAACTTCCAAGAATTTATTCAGAATTAACAGTTTCTAAAGTTTTATTGAGATATAATTTATATGCAACAAAATTCACCAATATTAACTGTGAATGAATTTTAGTAAATGTATAGTCATGTAACTACCACCACAACCACATTTTAGAACACTTCTGTCACCACCAAATTTTCCTCAAGCCCCTTTGTAATTAATCCTCATCCCTACCCCATGCCCCAGGAAACCACTGATGTGCTTGTTGTCGCTATAGTTTTGCCTTTTCTAGAATTTCATGTAAGTGGAATCATACAGAACACTATATATAATTTTTTTCTGGATTTTCTTACTTAGTATGATACTTTTGAGATTCATCCATGTTGCTGTATCAGCACTCCGTTCTTTTTAGTTTTTACTAATCCATTGTACATCATCATTTTCTTTTTATCTGTACATCAGTTGATGGGCATTTGGATTGTTTCCAGTTTGGGACTATCATGAAACAATGATACTATAAATATTCATGTGTAAGTTTTTCCGTATACATATATTTTCATTTCTCTCAGGTAGATACCTAAGGGTGGAATTGTTGGGTCATGGTAAGTGTATTTTAACATTTTAAGAAACTTCATTTTTTGAAATAGCTGTATAGTTTTGCATTCCCACCAGCAGTGTATGAGATTTCTAGTTGTTCCACATTGTCACCAATTCTTGTTGTTTTCAGTTTTTTAAATCTTAGCTATTCTGGTGAGGTGTAGTGGCATCTCATTGTATTTTTAAGTTGCATTTCTCTGATCACCAAGGATGCTGAGAATCTTTTCATGTGCTTTTTGACCATCCATTTATTTTCCTTTGTGTGGTATCTATTCAAGTATTTTTCTCATTTTATTATTGGATTGTTTTCTTATTGAGTTGTAAGAGAACTGTATGTTGTCTGCATACAAGTCCTTTTTCAAATATATGCCTTACAGGTATTTTCTCTTTATCAGTGGCTTACCTTTTCATTTCTTGTGTTTTTGATAAGCTAATGTTTTAGTCTTTATGAAGTCCAACTTACTAATTTTTCTTTTATGATTCATGCTTTTTATATTCTATGTTAGAAATTTTACTTGATTTAAGGTCACAAAGATTTTCTCCTAAATTCTTCTAGAAGGTTTATGGTGTTAGCTCTTAGATTTAGGCCCATGATCTGTTTTGACTTAAAGTTTGTGTATATTGTGAGGAAAAGGTTTAGGTACCTTTCTTAATGTCGATGTCCAGTTATTCCAGCATGATTTATTGAAGACTATTTCTTACCTTGGTAACTTTATGAAAACTCAGTTGACCATGTCAGTGTGGGTATATTTCTGGACTCTCAACTCTGTTGCATTAATCCATATGTCTATCCTTATGCCACTACCACACTGTCTTGATTATTGTACCTTTTATGGTAAATCCTAAAATCAGGTAGAATAAGTCCTCCAGCTTCATTCTTTTTAAATATTGTCTTGGCCATTCTAGATCCTTTTAAGTGCGGCATTTTCAATAATGCTTTAATGTTATATAATGCTACACAGTTTTATAGACAAAAAAGCCACAGACACATAGAAGTTTGGACAATTTATCTGACTTTACATTACAAGGTTGGGTTTCCTGTCTTTTCGTGGCCACGTCTCACTTTCCTACTGGAATGTCAGCTTCACAAGAGCAGGGACTGTGTATATTTTATTCACCACTGAAAACCCAGTAAAACAGTGCTTGTGGTAGGTTTTCAACAAATATTTGTTGAACAGAAGAAGGAATTGGGCCCAAAAGAAGTTCAGTGACTTGTCTCTGATACCAAAGTCAACAGCAGAACTGCATCCCAGAACTTCTGTTTCCAAACTCTTCATTTAATATTTTTCCATCATACAATATGAGTGGAGGAGACAGAGAAGAAAGGTAAAGGGGGAAAAAAAGGTAAATGGAATAAGAGGTATATAAGAATATTATTAGAGGATTTTTTTTAAAAGGTTTTTGTTTTGATACATTGCAGCCATAGCCTGTAGCTTCCTGTCACTAAACATTTACAAGTTCATTCTTTGTTTGAAATACTTTTTAACACACAGAGAGATACCCAGATGATTCACAGATCCCAAACCACAGTCTAAGCAAGCAACAACAACATTTCCTTCCTGAGCATGGTGCTAAGAAAATACAGAACGGATTCACAATGCCAGAATGGATCCCTGGGGTCCATGGCTGACAGACCCCAGCTGGGCCATTCTGGATGGACCATCCTTCCAATCTGGAAAGATCTTCAGGGAGCAATATTTGGCAGGGTATTTTTTCCCCTACAATTTAATTCAGAAAGGACTTCCATCTTTGAAAAATTCCGTAAGCTTTAGTTCTTATTTTTAAACCTGGAAAATAAGGTGTCAGAAAAAATAATAATAGTATGGAGTTAATCTGAGAAAGAAAGTAACTGGGGAACAGGATAAGGAATGTACAACTACCAAAATGTGAAGGTGGCTCAGACTCCACAACCTCTAATTCATGTGGCATGTAATCTTCTTAAACAATGATTATAGATATGAAATGTGCATTTGAAAGGCTTAGAATTGTCATGAATTACCCTGCAATATCCCATCGACCAAATTCTCCCTTCAAGTAAATACACGTGGCTTCCACTGAAATTAGTTTAGGCTGTCAGTTTCAGGTAACTGAGAGGAGAACTTTGTTCTGTGACCTCACAGGCACTGTGAAGACTTTGATTTACAAACAATTACTAGGAAGATTTCTACCAGAAGCAGTCAGCAATAGGGAAGAAATTAAGTACCTTTATTTCAACTGAGTGAAGAAATACTTGTTAATGCAGACTTTGTTCGGGGCAAGATGCTAAGTACTGCTGGAGGAATCCAAGAAGGCATACACGGCCTTGCCTCAGCTTGCTCCCAAATCAGCAGGTGAGAGGCCTGACCAACATCTCTTGTATCTGATTCATTTTCTCAGTTCTCAGCTTAAATGTCACTTTCTCCAAATGAGATTGTCTTCTTGGTAATATGCATCATATTTGTAATTACTTGCTTAAGGCAAGTATTTGTATACAAATGCATATAAATTTCTCCATGTCCTCACCAACACTTATTTTCTGTTTGTTTGTTTTTAATAATAGTCATCCTAATAGGTGTGAAGTGGTATCTCATTGTGGGTTTTTTTTTTTTTTTTTTTTTGCGGTACACGGGCCTCTCACTGTTGTGGCCTCTCACTGTTGTGGCCTCTCCCGTTGCGGAGCACAGGCTCTGCGGCCATGGCTCACAGGCCTTGCCGCTCCGCGGCATGTGGGATCTTCCCGGACCGGGGCACGAACCCGTGTCCCCTGCATCAGCAGGCGGACTCTCAACCACTGCGCCACCAGGGAAGCCCTCACTGTGGTTTTGATTTGCATTTCTCTAATGATTACTGATGTTGAGCACCTTTTTATGTGTTTATTGGCCATTTGTATATCTTCTTTGGAGAAATGTCTATTTAAGTCCTTTGCCCATTTTTCTGGTTGGGTTGACTTTTTATGTTGTTGAGTTGTAGGAGTTCTTTATATATTCTTTTTAAAAAATTAATTAATTAATTTTTTGGCTGCATTGGGTCTTCATTGCTGTGTGCTGGCTTTCTCTAGTTGCGGCGAGCAGGGGCTGCTCTTTGTTGTGGTGCACGGGCTTCTCATTGCCCTGGCTTCTCTTGTTGCAGAGCATGGGCTCCAGGCGTGCGGGCTTCAGTAGTTGTGGCGCGTGGCCTCAGTAGTTGAGGCGCACGGGCTTTGTTGCTCTGCGGCATGTGGGATCTTCCCAGACCAGGTATTGCACCCGTGTTCCCTGCATTGGTAGGTGGATTCTTTTTTTTTTTTTTTTTCAGTTGTTGAAAAGGCTTTACTATTAGATTTGCATTTCACAGACAGTATTGTATAGAGGAAAGGAATGGGCTTTGGCTCAAGTTCAAATACTCGCTTCTTCATTAGTAGCTGGGTAACTAAACCTGCACTAGTTACTGAACTTAAACCTTGTTGAGCCTCAGTTTTGCCATGTATCTAGTGGGAATAAGAATTCCTCTCTCACTTGTGCACAGTGCCTCACGCAGAGCTTAACATATAACAGGTGCTGGGTAAATGTTACCTCCAAACCCATCATACTCCCTTCTGCTTCTGTCTCCTCATTTCTCTAAAGATAAGCCTTTTCTCACTATAAAACTAGTAAGACATTTTGGTTTAAAGAGAAAACTGTAGTCTTAATTATTCATGCCAGTGATAGAAAGATATATGACAGATAGATGAAACATTATAGGTAGGTGGATTCTTAACCACTGAACCACCAGGGAAGTCCCTACATATTTTTGATATTAATCCTTTATCATATATATGATTTGCAAATATTTTCTTCCATTCCATATATTGTCTTTCCACTCTGTTGATAGTGTCCTTTGCTACACAAAAGTTTTCATTTTAATAAAATCCAATGTATGTATTTTCTCTGGAGGATATATTTTTAACGCTGGCTTTGCAAGAGTAAAAATTTTGGAGATCAGGGCTCAGATTAGACATGATTGTGGAGGAATTTTGTTCTATTCCAGTAGTAGTAGTAGAGCAAAAAGAACAACGTGATAACTCACAAAACTGACCTAACTGATTCATGTGCTTTGGATGATCCTATTATGTCTCCACCATTTACATTTTTCATCTTTGCAGTTGAGGGGTACAGTCTCCCCTCATTCTCTCTTGTTCTTTGGATGGTATAGTATCTTGTTGGGACATGCCAGCAGGGAGTCAAATGAATGATACTCTTTCACTTGCAAGTGACAGTAACCCAACCTAATTGTCCCAAGTAAAGAAAAAATTTTAAACACAGAAAAATGTAAATTTTGATCAAAATTTACATTTGGCTCATTTATATGAGCCAAAATTCTTTGGCTCATATAAATGAAAAGACCAAGGAGAGGCACATATGGCCAGATCCAGGCTCTCAACCAATGTCACAGCTCCGCTCTCCTCTGGGTTGACTCCATTCTCAGGTAGTACTTCTCTTATGATGACAAAACAGTGTCTATTGGCTCTTGAGTTACATTTTACCCTCTCAGCAGCTCTAGGTAGGAGACATATTCTCTTTTCCTATAGTTCCAAAAAAGTTTCTGCATGATCTTTTATATTAAAATTGACCACACTGTTTTTCACAGAATTAGAACAAAGAATTCTGAAATTTGCATGGAAACACAAATGACTCCAAATAGCCAAAGTAATTTTGAGAAAGAAGAACAAAGCTGGAGGTATCATGTTGCTTGATTTCAAACTATACTACAAAGTTACAGTAATCAAAAGAGTGTGGTACTGGAACAAAAGCAGGCACATATCAATGGAACAGAGTAGAGAGCCCAGAAATAAGCTCACACTTATGTGATCAATTAATCTATAACAAAGGAGGCAAGAATGTACAATGGGGAAAAGACAGCCTCTTCAATAAATGGAGTTGGGAAAACTTGATAGCTACATGCAAAGGAATCAAACTGGACTACTTTCTCATACAATATACAAAAATAAACTCAAAATGGATTAAAGTAAATGTAAGACCTGAAACCACAAGACTCCTAGAAGAAGATACAGGTAGTATGCTCTTTGACATTAGTCTTAGCAATATATATATATATTTTTGATTTGTCTCCTCAGGCAAGGGAAACAAAAGAAAAACAAATGGGACTATGTCAAACTAAAAGGCTTTTGCCTTTTTGCCTTTAGTGAAGGAACTATCAACAAAATAAAAAGATAGCCTACTAGATGGGAGAAGATATTTGCAAAATGTTATATCTGATAAGGGGTTAATATCAAAAATATACAAAGAACTCATATAAATTAACATCAAAAAGAAAACTCAATTAAAAAATGTCTGTTCAGGCAGAGGACCTGAATAAACATTTTTCCAAAGAAGACATGCAGATGGCCATCAGACACATGAAAAGATGCTCAACATCACTAATCATCAGGGAAATGCAAATCAAAACCACAATGAGATACCATCTCACACCTGTCAGAATGACTATCATCAAAAAGGCAACATATGGGCTTCCCTGGTGACTCAGTGGTTGAGAGTCCGCCTGCCGATGCAGGGGACATGGGTTCGTGCCCCGGTCCGAGAAGATCCTACATGCCATGGAGCGGCTAGGCCCATGAGCCATGGCCGCTGAGCCTGCATGTCCGGAGCCTGTGCTCCGCAACGGGAGAGGCCACGACAGTGAGATGCCCACGTACCACAAAAAAAAAAAAGGCAACATATAACAAGTGTTGGTGAGGATGTAGAGAAAAGGGAACCCTTCTGCACTGTTGGTGAGATTGTAAATTAGTGCAGCCACCACAGGAAATGGTATGGAGGTTCCTCAAAAAATTAAAAATTAAACTACCATATGATCCAGAAATTCCACTCCTGAGTATTTATCCAAAGAAAACAAAAACACTAACTGAAAAAGATGTATGAACCCCTATGTTCACTGCAGCATTTTTGCAAAAGCCAAGATATAGAAGCAGCCTAAGTGCCCATTGATAGATGAATGGATAAAGAAGATGTGGTATATGCCCCCACACACACACACACACATGCACACACAGGAATATTACTCAGCCATAAAAAATGAATCTTGCAATTTACAACAACAAAGACAGATCTAGAAGGTATGCTAAGTGAAGTAAGTTTTACAGAGAAGGACAAACACTTATATGTGGAATCTAAAAAACAAAACAAACAAAACAAAGTAAAAATAGACTCATAGATACAAAGAACAAATCGGTGGTTGCCAGAGGGAAGGGGGCTCAGGGTGGGGGTTGAAATAGGTGAAGGGGACTAAGAGGTACAAACCTCCAGTTATAAATTAAATAAGCCACAGGGATGTAATATATAGCATAAGGAATATGGTCAATAGCATTGTAATACTTTGTGTGAGGACAGATGGTTACTAGACTTATGGTGGTGATCATTTCATAATGCATGCAAATGTCAAATCACTATGTAACATACCTGAAATTAACAATATTGTATATCAAGTATATTTCAATAAAAATTAGTTAATTTTAAAAAGCTCACTACATTGTTGGTCCAGTTGCTGAGAAAACATCAACAGGTGACCTAAGCATTTTTCTTATTGAACAAGTGTTCTCTGTTGAGTAACTATGGTCAGTATTACCACTTGTTACTACTGTGAATTTATTTCTTCCATAATTACTTGCTGCAATTTCACAGACAGAGGAACAACTCAAGTTGATGGTACATTATCCAGGGGCTGCATAATGAGTCCTCCTGACCGCAAGATGCAAGGGACAGTGGGATGAGAGCAGTGGAAAGAAAAAGCGACAGAAATATTTTGATTAGGAACTAACATTTAGGCATAAGATACTGCTTCATCTAGTATTTCATAGTAAACTGAATCAGCTCCACTAATCATCAAACTGCCTGTTCTGTAAAAACATGCAATGTGATAGAGCACTGAGCATGAGGACTAAAGACCCAAGTTTGAGTCTTGGGCTCACTACTTACTCACCATATGCTTTGGTCAATGCCATGGACTGAACTGTGTTCCCCCACCCCCAAATTCATATGATGAAGCCCTAATCCCCATTATAAAGAAATTTGAAGATGGGACCTCTGGGAGGTAATAGAGTTTAGAGAAGGTCATGAGGGTGGGGCCCTCATGATGGGATAAGTGTCCTTATAAGAAGAGACAGGGCTTCCCTGGTGGCGCAGTGGTTGAGAGTCCGCTTGCCGATGCAGGGGACGTGGGTTCGTGCCCAGGTCCGGGAAGATCCCACATGCCGCGGAGCGGCTGGGCCCGTGAGCCATGGCCGCTGAGACTGTGCATCTGGAGCCTGTGCTCCGCAACGGGAGAGGCCACAACAGCGAGAGGCCCGCGTACAGCAAAAAAAATAAAAAATAAATTAAAAAAAAAAAAAGAAGAGACACTGGAGAGCTTTCTCTGTCTCTACCATGTGAGGACATGAGGCAGCATGAAGGCAGCTGTCTGCAAGCCATGAAGGCTTCACACCAGAAACTCACCATGCGGGCACCCTGAACTGTGAAAAAATAAACTTCTGTTGTTTAAGCCACCTAGTCTATGGTACTTTGATATTGCAGCCCCTGAGCTGATTAAGACAGGTTGCCTAACAACTCTGAGCCTTGGGTTCCTGACCTATGAAAAGTGTGGAAAGTGGGTGGTAAACTCCAGCTAGGATGAAGAGTTAGGTAGGATTAGTATATGTGTAGATAATGTGAGAAGGAGACCAGTGACTATAAGAAAAATGCCTATCCTCCTGTTTTTGGACACACATCCAAACAAACAGAAGAAGGTAAAGGCAGAAGAGGACTATTTTAGGTATATAAAACATCAGAAATAGAAATAAAAATACTCTGGGGTATATGAACCAATGATCTAGACTCTGGACAGAACTTTCTTACTTTCTTTAAACTTTACTTTCTTTAAAGCATAATTTTGAAGCTTCTTTACAGAACTTTGATAGATAAGACTACTCAAATCTTTCTCTCTTCTCCTAAAAATGCCAGGTTAGAATGTTATTCCTCGTTCCACCACATCACTTTCCAACGGTCCTCTGGTTAGTCAGTTTTCAATACAGAATATTCTTACCTCAGAGCCTTTGCACTTGCTGTTCCTTCTACTTGGAATACTCTCCAAAGAACTGTGTGGCTCACCCCTCCACTTCATTCAGGTCTCTGCTAAGTTGTCACCTCATTATAGGAGATTCTCCAATTACTCTATCAAAAATGGCCTCTTGGGCTTCCCTGGTGGCACAGTGGTTGAGAGTCCGCTTGCCGATGCAGGAGACGCGGGTTCGTGCCCTGGTCTGGGAGGATCCCACGTGCTGCGGAGCGGCTGGGCCCATGAGCCATAGCCGCTGAGCCTGTGCCTCTGGAGCCTGTGCTCCGCAACGGGAGAGGCCACACAGTGAGAGGCCCGCGTACTGCGAAAAAAAAAAAAAAATGGCCTCTTCTCACCCCATCACTCCCTATCTGCCATTTTTTAGAATGATACTCATCCCTACCTGACATTTTATACATTAAATTATTTTTCTCTATCTTCTGCACTAGATGTGAGTACTATGAGGGCTTAGACATTGCATTGGTCTCCAGCCCATAGAACGTTGCCTGGTACATAGTAAGTGCTCAATAAATAGTCAGTATAGAGTCAACAAATCTCAATCTTCTTTTCTCACTGTGATACACATAATAGTGTTGTTCTCAAGCAGGGCACACTCCCATGGGGGATATACAGATCAGGCAAATCCTAAAACTAATTTTCTGGCAAATAAAACAAATGGTGCCATTTTGATATGGATGGCAATGGAGCATGGAATTCAGAAGCATTTTACAAACATGTGAATGATGAAATCAGCCATTTAAAGATCCCTTATAAAGCTCTTATAAGGGAAAATATATCTTACAAGAAAACAGCAAATCAAATTTCAAATTTTTAAACTATATTTTGGAAAAAGAACCTTGATTTTTTTTCTAGACTTCTACTCTGATAGGTAATATCAGAAGTCAATTTGCTTCCATTTTTTGCATCTCAATTTAGGTATAACTTCCCTCTTAAAAGCTTCCCTGTGACTCCCTCACTTGGGGTTATATGTCCCTCCCCATGTGCCCCCATGGGATCCCAAATGTACCCTACCAAGGCTCTTATATTGCAGTTGCCTGTTTCCTTATCTATATCCCTGGCCCCATCCCTCACTCCCACCTCACTTTGTTGTCCCCATGCCACCTCAACCTTCCAGCATATACAAGCTTCAGGAGAGGCAAGCCCATGTCTGCCTTGTTGGCCATTTTACATCTAGCACATAATGTGTGAATCAAAATTTGTTAAATCAGTTAATGATGTAAGTTATATTTTAAAATAAGCATATAAAAATCACTGTTTAAAACTGAACATTTACAAGGTACAGATTTTTGAGAAATAATAAAATGGTGGTGTGAATTTTCAGGAACAAGCTCATTCTGGATCCCTGTAGTTTGGTGCTCATGACTGTTCAGTTCTAGGAAATCATCATAGTTCCCTTGCCTTCTTCTTTATTACATATTTGTCCATGGATAGAATTAAAAAGAAAATGGAGCACTGTGTTAGTGAGCACACAAGCCAAAATGAAATTTACAATGCAGCTAAGGAGATGGGAACATTCTTGAAGCCCTCAATAACTCACATCTCATACTCAGGGAGAAAGACTTTTTTTAAAAACCTGAAAAAGGCATAAAGCTCATAAGCACTTCAATAATTGGTAATTGCCACTACTATGAATATCAGCAAGTCACTCACTGCAGGATGTGGCTTTGAGAAGGTAGTTTCAAGTTATAATAGATATAATTTCCAGTTTTATAATTCTCTCCCCTTGCTTTCCCATTCAAGAAAGCATATTGAAGGCAGTAAGCAAGAATAGGATTATTCCATGATTAACCCTGAGTCCTCATTAACTTATACAGAAATATAAATCATTCACAAACTTGGTATTTCAATTATTAGCAGTAATGAATTTTTTGCACTGTACCTCACAGTTAATCACATCAATTATGACATGAGAAACTCAGGTCTAGAGCAGTAGCTCTCCACATTTTTTGACTGGGGACAGCTTAGACCAGGCCAAAGTTTCTACAGTCTGCATATTCTAATCAGTTCCCCTTTCCAGTGGAAGAAAGTCAATAATACAAAGACTACAAAAGCAAAAATTCGAAAACATTAGTTAAACCAAGGTTAATAGCAATTGAAAGCATGATCAACTCAAGGCAGAATCTGTGAGGCACTGATAACAAAAACCCTTCCCAAATAAAATGGGGAGTCCAACCACCTGCCTGCATCTGTGTGCACACAATGGGAGTTTGCAATGTTGAGAAGTATTACACATGAGCAAGCTGTGTTAGCAGAATATGCAATCTACTCTAGAATTCTCTAGTGGGATACCCAACAAACTCAATAAAAATATGAATACCTAATTTTAGAAACCTTTAATAAACTCACTTATTTACTAATAAATAGGCCGTAGTATGTAATAGTGAAAATCCAGGAACTCTAGAATAGAAAGGTTTTGTATTGTTTAATTCATTCAATGTTCATTGGGTGAATCCCTTCAGACCTTAGGTGGACCATGAAGAACACCTTGAGAAACACTCTAGTAAGACAATTACCTAATCAAGTACTCATTTTAGCTTCCAGTATGTGCCTACTACAACTAACTGCTTGTGAGAGGTATATAAAAAATACAAACTGCTCTTACAATCTATTAAGTGCTCAATAAATAAGAAAGATCGTGTTATATATTAAAGAGCAAAGCAACATATATGAGTAGTATTGTTAGAAAAAATGAAACTGCTCTTGTGCAGGGTTGAGAATAAATGTAATCCTGTCAACACTCTGGTCTCAAGATTTGTTTTACTGCATCAAAAACCTGATGACCTATATCAGCAAGTCACCCATGAACACATGCAAGATAAACTACAGTGGAAATAGCATCTTGGAGACCAAGTATGAGTCTGTGATAATAAAACAGGCCCAAAGCCTGGGTTTCCAGTTTATCTGGCAATAAGTGTGGATATGCAACATAATTCTATAATATGCTCAAGGCTTGGGAATATGTGCATCAGTTAATGAGTCGCTGTAAAAGCCTGCACTATGAGATTTGATTCAGTCTTTTAAATCTTCAACACCTGCTACAAAAATCGCTGCCATACATTCCTATATACTAATGATGAAAAATCTGAAAGTGAAATCAAGGAAACACTCCCATTTACCATTGCAACAAAAAGAATAAAATATCTAGGAATAAACCTACCTAAGGAGACAAAAGACCTGTATGCAGAAAATTATAAGACACTGATGAAAGAAATTAAAGATGATACAAATAGATGGAGAGATGTACCATGTTCTTGGATTGGAAGAATCAACATTGTGAAAATGACTCTACTACCCAAAGCAATCTACAGATTCAATGCAATCCCTATCAAACTACCACTGGCATTTTTCACAGAACTAGAACAAAAAATTTCACAATTTGTATGGAAACACAAAAGACCCCGAATAGCCAAAGCAATCTTGAGAACGAAAAATGGAGCTGGAGGAATCAGGCTCCCTGACTTCAGACTATACTACAAAGCTACAGTAATCAAGACAGTATGGTACTGGCACAAAAACAGAAAGATAGATCAATGGAACAGGATAGAAAGTCCAGAGTTAAACCCACGGACATATGGTCACCTTATCTTTGATAAAGGAGGCAGGAATGTACAGTGGAGAAAGGACAGTCTCTTCAATAAGTGGTGCTGGGAAAACTGGATAGGGACATGTAAAAGTATGAGATTAGATCACTCCCTAACACCATACACAAAAATAAGCTCAAAATGGATTAAAGACCTAAATGTAAGGCCAGACACTATCAAACTCTTAGAGGAACACATAGGCAGAACACTCTATGACATAAATCACAGCAAGATCCTTTTTGACCCACCTCGTAGAGAAATGGAAATAAAGACAAAAATAAACACATGGGACCTAGTGACACTTAAAAGCTTTTGCACAGCAAAGGAAACCATAAACAAGACCAAAAGACAACCCTCAGAATGGGAGAAAATATTTGCAAATGAAGCAACTGACAAAGGATTAATCTCCAAAATTTATAAGCAGCTCATGCAGCTCAATAACAAAAAAACAAACAACCCAATCCAAAAATGGGCAGAAGACCTAAATAGACATTTCTCCACAGAAGATATACAGACTGCCAACAAACACATGAAAGGATGCTCAACATCTTTACTCATTAGAGAAATGCAAATCAAAACTACAATGAGATATCATCTCACACCAGTCAGAATGGCCATCATCAAAAAATCTAGAAACAATAAATGCTGGAGAGGGTGTGGAGAAAAGGGAACACTCTTGCACTGCTGGTGGGAATGTGAATTGGTACAGCCGCTATGGAGAACGGTATGGAGGTTCCTTAAAAAACTACAAATAGAACTACCATATGACCCAGCAATCCCACTACTGGGCATATACCCTGAGAAAACCATAATTCAAAAAGAGACATGTACCAAAATGTTCATAGCAGCCCTATTTACAATAGCCCGGAGATGGAAACAACCTAAGTGTCCATCATCGGATGAATGGATAAAGAAGATGTGGCACATATATACAATGGAATATTACTCAGCCATAAAAAGAAATGAAATTGAGCTATTTGTAATGAGGTGGATAGACCTAGAGTCTGTCATACAGAGTGAAGTAAGTCAGAAAGAGAAAGACAAATACTGTATGCTAACACATATATATGGAATTTAAGAAAAAAAAATGTCATGAAGAACATAGGGGTAAGACAGGAATAAAGACACAGACCTACTAGAGAATGGACTTGAGGATATGGGGAGGGGGAAGGGTAAGCTGTGACAAAGTGAAAGAGCGGCATGGACATATATACACTACCAAACGTAAGGTAGATAGCTAGTGGGAAGCAGCCGCATAGCACAGGGAGATCAGCTCGGTGCCTTGTGACCTCCTGGAGGGGTGGGATAGGGAGGGTGGGAGGGAGACGCAAAAGGGAGGGGATATGGAAACATATGTATATGTATAACTGATTAAATTTGTTATAAGGCAAAAAAAAAAAAAAAAATCGCTGCCATAAAAGAAAATCAGACCCAGTGAATAATTCACGTGAATGCTGTTGTGCAGGTGGGAGTTAAGTGGTGTTTGCCTTTGTCTCATTTTATATGGTGAAATCTGCAGTTATAACATAGACTCCTTTCCAAAATGCAAACTGAAGATTCTAAACCATTAACAGGCAGCTGCAGGGCTGAAAAGAACTTGCCGGTTGCCCGGTAGCACAATCAAAAGATATGGTGGGCTGCAGTAGGTTTTCTTTGAACTCTTTGTCTTTGTCTTTGCCTTTCTTTTTCTTTTTTCCATGCAGGCTATAAACAGATTGTGAATTTTGTGGCACCACAGAACCTGAGAGACAATGCAAGGCTACTTTTAGCATCACCTACCAGAGCATACAAGATTTGCTTTTTTACCAAAAAATGCTTGACCTGTGCACTTGACCTCGACGCCTATGACTTCATCTATTTTTCAGAGGACGCTGAAGTTTGAAGGACCAGAGAATGAGAGTAGGGACCAGATGAATGGTTGTATTAATTATGTTTTTGTGTGTGTGTATCTAAGGATGTTTTGAGATTTGGAGGACCTTACAGACCTGGAGAGAAAGTGTGCCCCTTTCAGGACTAGCTAATTCCTAAAGATAACACCTTACCCATGAACACAACTTTCATATGCAAACTAACCAATCCTGAGCCCCCATCCCCCAACCAGCTCCTTTATCTAACTCTCACACACCAAGCCAATATTTCCTCTGCCCTAAATCATCCCAGGGTCAGGTACCAGGCAACTGGAGATCACCCCTATAACCCAAAGCCCGTCAGAATTAGTCAAACTAGCTCATTTTAGCTGTTTACTCTGCCTTGCTGTGTCTTTTCTGCAGAAACCCCAATAAAGGCTCTGGCCTAGGCTTTCCTCTGGCTCCTTTCTGCCTCCTGACCAAACCTGGTGCTCCCTATGTGGACCTGTGTGACATGGCATGGCCACTCCTTTCAGGAAATGTAAGTAATAAATTCTTTTTTCAATGGTGTCGGCATCTCCGTGTCATCATTCAGTCACTTTCATGAATTAAAATAAGCACAAACAAGATAATGAACTTTTGTTGTCATTTTTAGAAATGTGAGAGCTTGGCTTCAAGTCTGGCTCAGAGACAATCCACTTTTACAAAAGCATCATGAGTGACTATAACACACAGCCCAGGATGGCAACCAGGCATTTTCTCTTCCTCTCTTCCTCTCTGCCTTATTTCTATTTATTTATTTATTTATTTATTTATTTATTTATTTATTTATTTAGGCTGCACCAGGTCTTAGTTGCGGCACATAGGATCTTTGTTGCAGCACATGGGCTTCTTAGTTGCAGCATTCAGACTCTTAGTTGTGGCATGCGGACTCCTAGTTGTGGCATGTAGACCTCTTAGTTGCGGCATGCAGGAATCTCTTACTTGAGGTGTGCGGGGTCTAGTTCCCTGACCAGATATCGAACCCGGGCCCCCTGCATTGGGAGCATGGAGTCTTACCCACTGGCCCACCAGGGAAGTCCCTCTCTGCCTTATTTCTGATGTGGCACAGTGATGCATCAGGAAGCACACACACTCGTTGACTTTCTATCATGACACTAAAGTCCAGAAAACTTTTGTGACCTCCTGAAGAAAGCAGGAATGTAGATGTGTAGAAGAAGTGAAAAAGTAGAGCCCCGCTCTCCTGATTCCCCAGGTGCAGCCACCAGAATAACAACTCAGATGACGATGGTAACTGTGAACATTTATTTACTGAATGCCTGGCTCTGTGCCCAGTGTTTTACACGCATCATCTCACTGAAATTGCACAAGACTATGAGGTAAGTGCTATTATTATCCCATTTTAGAGGTGGGAATTCAGAGATGAAGGTCACTGGTCCAAGGTTACACACCTGGTAACTGGTGACCTGGCACTAGATAGGCCAAGGCTAAATCCATAGCCCATGCTCTAAACCCCCACCCTCTGCTGCATCTGCCAAAGCCGAATGAGGCTCCTTCTCCCTCAGGATGCAGAATCAAGAGCACAATTCCTTTGCTAATGAAATGTCAGTCTGAAAAACCTCAACCCCTAGTTGGCATCTCCTACTGGCTGGGGGATGGTGCCAGGTTGCCTTCCAAACCAAACATATTTTTGGTAGATATTCAGAAGCAGGGCCAATGTTGTGAAACAGGCAAACCTCTTGATTTCTGGTGATTGCTTTTCCTGGAATTCAGTGCTCTCATTGCCTCTGCTGTTGACCCAGATGACTCTACGCCAGAGGTGTTCCCCCCACCCCCGCACTGTTGGCTTGTGAGAACTTAGTTCCCTGACCAGGGATCAAACCCTGGCCCCTGGCAGTGGAAGTGTGAAGTCCTAACCACTGGGCTGCCAGGGAAATCCCCGGATGACTCCACTCCAGATACTGTCCCTTGTGGTCTGTGCCTTAGACCCCAAATTACTTCTCTGACAGAATTACCATTCCCTCTGTTTTCCAAATCCATCAAGGGTTCTGGATTCAAATGGATCAGGCTTCTAATTCCACCTGTACTATTTTTAGCTGCGTGATCTTGATCCCCACTTCTCTCATCTGTAAAACTGCCATGGTAGCACAAACTTCCTCTGCTATTTTTATAGGGGTAAAAATGACATATCATCATGTGTGCTGTATCAAGATCAATTCTCTTTTTTTATTAATTTTTATTGGAGTATAGTTGCTTACAATGTTGTGTTAGTTTCTGCTGTACAGCAAAGTTAATCAGCTATACATATACATATATCCCCTCTTTTTTGGATTTCCTACCCATTTAGGTCACCACAGAGCATTGAGTAGAATTCCCTGTTCTATAAGTTGGTTCTTGTTGGTTTCAAGATCAATTCTTGGACTTCCCTGGTGGTGCAGTGGTTAAGAATCCGCCTGCCAATGCAGGGGACAAGGTTCAATCCCTGGTCCAGGAAGATCCCACATGCCGCAGAGCAACTAAACCCACGTGCCACAACTACTGAGCCTGCACTCTAGAACCTATGATCCACAACTACTGAGTCCACATGCCACAACTACTGAAGCCCGTGTGCCTTGAGCCCATACTCCTCAACAAGAGAAACCACTGCAATGAGAAGCCCGGGCACCGCAACAAAGAGTAGCTAGCCCCTGCTCGCCGCAACTAGAGAAAGCCCGCACGCATCAAAGAAGACCCAACGCAGCCAAAAATAAATTAATTAATTAACAAATCAAAGGCCATTTCTTTAAAAAAAATCAATTCTTAGCACATAATTGGTGCTCCATAATGATAGTTCAGTCATAAGGACTAGTTCCCCAATTTTCATACCTGTTATTTGAATATAAAGTAACAACACTAGATTCTAGAGCCACAAAAGAGTCACCTCTACATTATGGACATACTTCACAAATAAGGCTTGATAAACCAGTCATGAAAGTAAGTACTTGCCTAGCACATCTGCTAGGAATTCAAAAGCAATACAGGGAGTTCTGATAAAACTAGACAGTAAAATAAATTAAAATTAAGCAATGGCTCTAATACGAGAATGCAGTCTGTTTACAATGTTGCCAATGTGCTTGTAGTCCTCATGTCATGAAACTCTAGAGTGTTTTTAAATAAGTTCAGCAGAAATGATACAGGGAAAAAGCAGGAAGCCAAGCATCATAAGACCAAAGTCCTCATCTCTGCTCTGCCACTGGTTGGCTATGTAACCTTGGAAACATCACTCGACCTCTATGGATGTCAACTTCCTCCTCTATAAAATGAGAGTGCTGGACCAGACAGTTCCTGAGATTTCTTCCAGTTGTACCATTCTATGAGTCAATGAGTCTGATTCCACCACTGTCCCTCCCCTTGCTCTCCAGAGATACTGTTGCCACAGTAATTGCTGTTGACCCCAAGTAACATCACGTAGCAGAGTCCAGTCATGCACAGGAATTCCAGGCACTGTGACTGTGAATTCTAATCCCTCTTTGTTCACACCACCGTTGAATGACCTTGGGCAGGGCACCTAACTTCAGCTAACTGTCCCAGATGCCTCACCAGACAAAAACCTCCAGGGATTTATGGGACAAATTCCCAAATCCTTACACTCCACAAGCTGCCCTCCAAATGCCTTTACAGTGCTTAACTTGGGACCACCCATGACAAATCATGAAACTAGGCTTGTTCCCCGAATAATTCTCAGTCATAGTGTGCTCCTACCACCAACATGGAAGCCTGTCTCTCCTATTCAAATCATAACCATCTTTCAAGGGAGGCCAAATTTAAGTGAAATTTTTAAAGGCTGAAAAATTTGTCAAATTTGTGACAAACTCAAGGCTAGGAAGGAGAGCTGATATACATCATATAATAGAACCACCATTATTTCAATAGCTGAAACAAAGAATGGAAACCAAGGAGAATTAATGCAAACTTTCAGTAAATATTTTTGAGTATATGTGTCTTGTAATAGGATTGGCACTATAATCCCTGCTCTACCTTTAATAGATAAGAAATCCAGCATTTCTGTTAATAATAATGATGATGATGATGATAATGATAGATGCCTTTTAGTGTGTAAATATTATGTGTTAGGCACTATGCTAACGGCATTACTTGCCATGTCCGTCAGAATGCTTTCGGTTGTAAGAGTACCTAACTAAAACGGGCTTAAGCAGTAGGGGTTTCCTATCTCATAACCATTGGTGAGGAGTGACTGATTCCAGGGTTGGCTGACTGAGCAGCAAAACGACATCCTGGAGGTTCCATCCTCCTACACTGCCATTCTTGGCACGTGGGCAACACCTCCTCTTGTGGTTGCACAATGGCTGAAATGATTCCAGGTGCCACACACAAATCTCAACATCTAGAAAACTACACTCCCACATGTCTCTTTCTATTGGTTGGGAGAATAGAAATAGACCTACCCCAGAAGGTCTCCACAGATTTCCCTCACATCTCATTGTCTGGGGTCAAATCACTTACAGAAAACTAAACCAGTCAATGACAAGGGGAATGAAACTGCCAATATCATCTTAGACCAATCACAGTCAACTCTGGCTCACCTTCCTTGAACACATGGAGCACACCCTACTCAAACACAACTGGGCTCCATGGCCAAAGAAGAGGAGGATGGGCTGGAAAATGGCAATCAGGTAGAAAAGCAGCAGTGTCTGCAACACATACATTATTATTTTAATAAATCAGCCTCTAAGGAGTTATTATCCTCATTTTATAGATGAGGAAACTGAAGCTCAAAGAAGTCAAGTAAGTTGCCCACAGTCACACAGCTAGATGTTGGAAAATCCTGTATTCCCAACCACCATATTGATGGTTCTGAAATTTCCTGTATGTAAGAAATATCAGGAGAGAGTAGTAAAAATGTAGATTCCCAGACTCCACATCCAGAAATTCCGATTTCACAGTCTAGTGTAGGAGCCCTCATTCTTCATTTTTAACACACAATCTCAATTAATTTGAATGCAGGTTGTCTATGAACATTTCATGAGAGAGCACAGGATTAGCTATCATTGGGGCAGAAGTCTGATTCTCTTAAAAAAACCCTTATTTTCTGGAAGCCTCAGATCCTCCATCTCCAAAAACCATCCTACTTTCTTATGCACCACCATAGAAATATCTCATTGGATTTACTCTACAGTCTGCCTAGGTTAAACTCTGTATAGTATAGAGGTCTGGCTCCCTAATTTAAGAAGGATATAGATAAAATATTCAGATGAGGGGAATGAGGTTCAGGAAGAATCAAAATAGGTCTTATAAATAGCCGTTGAAGAACTTGGGAAGATTTGGGGTGGAATATCGTCAACTCTGGGGTAGGAGAGTTGGGGAAGCCATCATAACCTTCAAATATTGACTAAGCTGGTATGTGTAAAGTTTGTGCAGAGGTAGAATCAATGATGAGAAATTATAAGGAGGCTTATTTTGTTTTCTTATAAGGAAGAACAATCTAATAATTAACATTGTGCAACAATGCAAAGGGCTCTCTGCCTCACAAAGCATTCTGAATGCATTAGAGCAGAGGCTGGCAGACCCAGTGTCTGCCACCAGTATTGCAGAAGAGATTCCTCAATTGAAAGGAAAATTATGCAGATGACTTCTAAGATATGCTGTGATCCTCTGGTCACAGCCTCTGCAAACGGACATGTGTTAGTTTTATACTATGGTCATTTCTGATGAATGCCTTGGAATGCAACTTAATTTCTATTTTAATTTTATTAATATTAATTTTACTAATATAATTAATATATTATTTCATTAACTCTATAGATCAATAGTAATACAATATATTATATAAATATATTCATATAATTTTTATTATTTCTAATTTAATTTCTATATATATATCTTATTTAATATTGTTAAATTATTAGTTTTTTAAGTTTAAATTTCTAGTTTAATTTCTAAGTGTCCTGTTTTCCCAAGTTGATGGGACATGTCTGACTCTTCTTTGTGTTTTTGTGGCAACTAACTCATTACCATGCCCATCATAGGTACTTAATACATAGTTGGCAAGTGAAAAAGGATGGCCTAGAATGGTGGGTAAGCACATCCAGATTATAACAGTGCACAAGATGAGTAGATAACTTTTTAGTACTTCTGCCCTACTTACTACCATTCTTTCCTTTCTGGGCACTGGGCATGGTGGCCATATGTGCAGTATGTACCCTCCTTTCTGGCCATCAATGATTGGGCCAGAAGTTAACGTGTGATTCAAGCTGACTTCGTAAGATTGGCCAGAAGTTAACAGATGATTAAAGCTGAGCCCGTAAGACTGGGTGGCTGTACTTGTAACATGGGAACTCAGAAGAATGGTCTACTGAAAAACAATGAAGTCAATGAGAGAAAAAGATTGAGTTCCCTGGCTTGCAAATTCCTGGATCCCAATTCCTTCCTGATGCTCAGGTGTAAATATGTCCTTGATCTCTGTGTGAAATCCCTGTGTCTTTATAAAATGGTTCCCTACTTCCCTCCCTCCCTTCCTTGCTCCTTCCGTTCTTCTTCTTTTAAATTTTATGGAAGTTGGCTTTAATTGGTTTTAATTCATTTCAACCAGAATCTTGAATCCAAATAAATTTGTCCCTGAGTTTCTTATTGAGGCGAATAATGACAATATCTTGTGCTCTGACAACTCCAAGAAAGCCAGGCCTTAGGGGAAGCTCAGGTGAAGAGAGAGCACCAAGGCCTCTGCATGCTGCCAGATATTTTGGAGGGTTCGAGATTGGGGTTACTGGAGGCTGATTTCCTTACCATTCTGACCTCTAATCTGCAGGGGTATTAAAGCTCCTATGAAGACTCCACTGCCAGATCACAGGTCCCCTTTTAATTAAGATCCCCCCAGAAGGAACTATGAGACAGGAACTAACCTGTAGTACAATGAGGCAACACCAGCTCAAATGACAGGTGGGAATATTCGGGGGTATCCACAACCCCCTTATGCCACAAAGTTTCTCCATACAACGTTTGGAGTCTACATAAGACAATGCATCTTCAAGGTAGAAACTGCCTTTCAAAATCACATTTAACAGTGAGTATTCGCATGAACTTTTGTACTTCAGTTTTGGGACAAAACTGTTTCCCAATATGCATGTGTTTTTCTCACTTTGTACCCTATGGCTGTTAAGAAGAGCATGTTGACAGTCGTTTTGACATACTTAGTGAAAAACAATGCCTGAACAAATCCCGGTGACACTTTTCCAAAACCCTCAGTTTCAATCTTAGGTGGAAGAGCAGTACTGGTATGTGAGGGGCAGGTGGAGATGGACAGTAGTGGAGTAGGCAGGGAAATTGTTGAGAATTTTCTGTTTTTCCCTCTTGCAACTAAGATATCTCTTGTGTTGGCCAAAGTTGGCAAATCATTGACACATAGGAACCAAGAAGAGCTGCTTTTTTTCCCTTTCCTATTTCTTAGAGTTCTATCATACTTTGTCTAAGACACCTAGAGGCCCTCTTCCATTAAGTCCTTTTCATCCTCTTAACGGCTTTTTGATCCTTTTGTTTTTCCCCAGGCATAACTTCCACCTGTGTTGAGTCTTCTCAGATTCCCTCAGGAAATGAGTCACAGTTCAATGATTCCCACATTGTAGAATGAAATCTTCCTGATCTGTATGGTTTAAGACACAAAAACTTAAATTCTCTTAACTAAAAAAAGCAGATTAAGGAGAGCCAAATCTGTTTCTTACTCCAAATCTGAACAGAAGCGTTATTTGGTGAAAGCACCTACTCAGACTTGCCACCAATTCAGCATCCACAAGGCAGTAATGAGGAATAATTCTATAAAGATAGGGACAGTCATCACAAGAGACACAGACAAATAACAAAACAAAAAAACAAAACTCACTGTCATGTGCTCATTGATGATTGAGTTTTCTTTAGAGGAATCACATATTTCTGAAGAAACTACTATACAATTTTGGTTAAAAGACAGCCTTTTTTTTCAATTAGGCAATAGATATCAAAAGTTTTCAAAACATGCATACTCTTTGGCCTCAAAATTCTACTTTCAGAATTTAATAAATAATCAAAAAGGTGTACAAAGATACACGTACTTCAAACTCCGTTATAGCTTAAAAACTTTTATAATGTAAGTTTTCAAATATACACAAAAGTAAAAAGAATAATGAACCACCATACATCCACCACCCAGCTTTATAGATTATCGACATTTTGCCCAGTTCTTGTTTCATTTATCCCCACACCATTCTTTATTGTTGCTGTTGTCATTGAAATATTTTAAAGCAAATCCCTGGCATTTGACTCAAATATATCTGTCTGAATATCTAAAATATAAGGATTTTAAAAATTAACATTACCCTCATATCATTCTTTCACCTATCCAAATTAGCAGTAATTTGTTAATATCATCTGATGCCCATTCACATATAATTTCAAAATATCTTTAACAGTTTGTTCAAATCTGCATCAAACAAGTTCTATATAGTGGATTTAGTTGTTATTTCTATTCTCTATAATCTATAACAATTTCTTCACTTTGTATTATTCATTTATTTGTTGAAAAAATCAGGTTATTTTGTCCTATAGAATTTCTTATATTCTGGACTTGGCCGATTGTATCATTTATTATGTTCCTCTATATCCTCAAAACTGGAAGTCAGAGCTAGAGTCTTGGTTGAATTCGGATCCTTTCTTTTTCTTTTTTGGCAAGAATGTTTTATAGGTGGCTCTGTACACTTCATATTGTATCACAGCAAATGCACATAAAGCCTGTTTACGCCACTTTTAGTGATATTTACATTGCTTAGTGGATTCAAATTCTCTTAGCCTAAACTCCCCAATTTATACTTTCTCATCGACTTTTCACCTAATGGTTTTAGTAGTGATTGGTGATCACTGCCTAGATCCACTATTTCATTAGAGATTTTTAAATGGTGATGTTGTAATTGTATAATAACATTGTTTTATTAGATCTGTTTCTTCTATAATAAAGCAATTTTCGCCACCACCTTGCTCCTTATTTTGAAAAATGTCAAAGTTACAATGTAATGAACACCCATACATGCTCACTTAGATTCACCAGTTGCTAACATTTTGCCACATTTGCTTTATCACTCTCATTCTACCTACTTATTTTTTGCTGTTTCATTCCAATTAGATTACAGACATTATGATACTTCACTGTTAAACACTTGAGCCTGTGTCTCGTAATAACAAGGACATCCTCCTCATAGCCACAATTACTGCATTCAATACATTTAACATTGTTGCAATATCATTTAATAAAGAATTCAAGAAAAAATTTCCCAGTTTTCCCCAGAATGATCTTTATAATATATATTTTTTAATCCAGAATTCTATTAAGGTATATGCATTGCAGTGTTATCATGTCTGGTAATTTTCTATTTCTCTCCTTCTTTCTATATTTATTAGCTGGCATTCTTTTGTATTCTTTCCCCCCATCACCACAATTATTCCTTTAGATGCTGAAATTGCCCCAGATTTGTCCAATGGGAGCCCCTATAGTCTGGTTTCTGCATAATTGTGACATTGTCCCATTGATCTTTGAGTACTTCCTTACTTTGTGGCACAAGTGGTTCTAGGCTCACCTTGTACTTTTTCTGTCTCAGACCTAGAATCAGCTATTTCTTCAAGGAACCCTGGTTCCTCTAAATGAAAAATGATATTTAGAAACCAGTATCTGGTTTCTAGTTGTGCTCATTGCTAATGGGATGTCACTATTTCTAGACACTTTCAGTGCACAGAGCCAAGAAGTGTAATTTTTCAAGAAGTCATGAGTTCATACTAATACCTCCATTTCAAATCCAATAGCATAGAAATCTTCCTCTCTTTCCCCATTTCATATTTTTATCTTCTCCCAGAGTGAGAACTCTAGTTTCCAAAAAGGTTAAGATATTTTCTCATTTGCTATATGCTTCAACACATACAAAATAATCTCAGTATTACTTACTACATACATAAAAACTAAGTAAAATAAAATATTTATTTAAAGTTCTTTCTGTTCATAGAATATACTCTGTGAAGGTATATTAAAAATGTACTTGAATTAATTCCATTTTCTATGTAGTTATATTTGATGTACAATTATTATTATTATTATTATTATTATTATTATTTGGCTGTGCTGCACAGATTGTGGGATCTCAGTTCCCCAACCAGGGATTGAACCCGGGACAAGGCAGTGAAAGCACCAAATCCTAACCACTAGACCATCAGGTAACTCCCTTGTTGTACAATTTGATATGCAATTAGGTTCACTTGTTTCTGTTTACACTCAATTTAAATGTTTGCCTTTTTTTATTCTTTGGACTTAAAGGATTTAATTTTATTTTTAAAATATGCATAATTTTTACATGGTTCAAAAGTCAAAACTGTATAAAAAGGTAAACTCAGAGAAATCTCACTTCCATTCCTATCCTTTCTACCCTTATCATCTGTAACCCTCCTAGGTGGCTATTTTTATGAGCTTATAGATTATCCTTAACATATTTATTTTTGCAAATATAAGAAACTATTTTCCCTTTTTTATCATTGTTATATATTTTGAAATTTAAGAAAGTTTATATTTTTACTGTGGTGGTTACCTTTATATTAATATTTTGTTTTTTTAATGGTCATAATCCCCTTTTTCCTTACATGGACTTCTACAATTGCTTTAGACTTTTATCTGGTATCTTTTGACTCCCACTTATATTATGCATTACCTACGTGCCAATCAATGGTCTTACCTTCCCTTCCTCTTCTCCATTGCTTTTAGTTGTGTTTAATATTTACATGCTCTTCTTCCACTTTTTCCCCATCTGTATTTAAGTCTTAGACCTACATTTAAGTGTAATCAGTGCTCATTATCAGTGCTTTTGCTGCTGTTTCCCCAGTCATCTCTTGATAGGATACAGGTCATCACCCGGGAGATTTCTTATGATGGGATCATGATTATATATATTCTGACTTCTCACATCTTTAAAGCTATCTGCCTGTAGTCTTGATATTTAAAGAACTGCTGGGCTAGATAACACAGCCTGTTGTTTTTTGGGGGGTTTTCGGTCACACTGTCTGGCATGCAGGATCTTCCCCAACCAGGGATCGAACCCGTGCCCCCTGCAGTGGAAGCGCAGAGTGTTAACCACTGGACCGCCAGGGAAGTCCAACACAGCCTTGTTTTTAAAAGTGGAAATGGAAACAACTTGAGTAAGCAACAATCAGGGATTGGATAAATAGATAAATTATGCTCAGTTAAATAATGGAATCCTGGTTTATATAGCCATTGTCCATGCTACAATCACTGTGGAAAAGTATAAAATTATACATAAAACCTAGCATGATCAAATTTGTATTTTTAAAGTATAAGGATGCTATAAATGTGTGTGCACAAGTATTTAGCAAAACGCAGGTCGTGATACACAAAAAAGTTAACAGTAATTTCCTCTGATTAATAGAATTATTGGTGATCTTTAGATTTTCCTTTGTGTGTGTGTTTTTTTTTTAATTTTTCAAATTGTAGCATTTGTGGAATTGAAGGGAATATGATATTAATAATGATTTTTAAAAGCTAAGCAAAGAGTTACATTTTCAAGTTTTATTTATTTATTTATTTATTTATTTATTAACATCTTTACTGGAGTTTAATTGTTTTACAATGGTGTGTGAGTTTCTGCTGTATAACGAAGTGAATCAGCTATACGTACTCATATATCCCCATATCTCCTCCCTCTTGCGTCTCCCTCCCACCCTCCCTATCCCACCCCTCTAGGTGGTCACAAAGCACCGAGCTGACCTCCCTGTGCTATGTGGCTGCTTCCCACTAGCTATCTATTTCACGTTTGGTAGTGTATATATGACCATGGCACTCTCTCACTTCGTCCCAGCTTACCCTTCCCCCTCCCCGTGTCCTCAAGTCCATTCTCTGCATCAAGTTTTATTTTTAGTGTGTTGGTTTTGATCAATGCCACAAGACACAGTGTACCAAGGAGAGAGCAGCATGATCTAATTAGCAAGCTCAGAACAGCCTAGGCTGGTCTCCTGTGCTAGGACCCCCTCCTGTGCTAGCAATCATCGTTTGCTGGTGATGAAGCAACTAAACTTAGTCATTCCTGGGCAGAGTCATTTTGGGCAAGAGAGTTAACTGTTTTGAATATAGCTCCTGTCTTCCAGGGTTGTGCTGAGGATGAAATGAAGTGGTATATATGTAAAACTGCCAGTCTTGGGTCTGGTGTATAGTAAGTAGTCCTATCACTTCATCTCAGAGGGGAAGATAAGATTATTAGCCCCTTTTTTCTGGATAAATAATAGGGATATATTCAGCTTTATTTATTTTGAAGAATAGAAAAACAATATGAGCAGAGAGCCAGTAAAAAGAGCCTCAGGCAGCCTATAAGTGTGTTATAGAAAAACACAAGGGGGAAAAGAGAAAGATCAGAGAAACAGAAATAAAGAGAGAGAAAAGGCAAGACAGAAACAGCTTAGAGATCATCAGAATCTATAATAGTTCGGGCTTCTGCTTGCTTATGATTAAGAGTGGAGGAAATCTGTGCCCCCAAACTGTAAGTGTGCTGTTATAACACTATCTACAATAGCCAGGACACGGAAGCTACCTAAGTGTCCATCGACAGATGAATGGATAAAGAAGCTGTGGCACATATATACAGTGGAATATGACTCAGCCATCAAAAGAAACAAAGTTGAGTTATTTGTAGTGAGGTGGATGGACCTAGAGTCTGTCATAGAGTGAAGTAAGTCAGAAAGAGAAAAACAAATACCGTATGCTAACACATGTATATGGAATCTAAAAAAAAAAAAAAAAGGTTCTGAAGAACCTAGGGGCAGGACAGGAATAAAGATGCAGACGTAGAGAATGGACTTGAAGACACGGGGAGGGGGAAGGGTAAGCTGGGACGAAGTGAGAGAGTGGCATGGACATATATACGCTACCAAATGTAAAATAGCTAGTGGGAAGCAGCCGCATAGCACAGGGAGATCAACTTGATGCTTTGTGACCACCTAGAGGGATGGGATAGGGAGGGTGGGAGGGAGACGCAAGAGGGAGGAGATATGTACATAATAGCTGATTCACTTTGTTGTACAGCAGAAGCTAACACAACATTGTAAAGCAATTATACTCCAATAAAGATTTTTTTTAAAAAAAGAAAGCAATGGAGTATACACCCACTTCTTTAAGTAACCTCGTCACCAGTTTTATAATAGCTCTCCCTCCACAGGGCTGAACACAAAGGCACCCCAGAGTAACTGAATAAGAATCTGAATGAGGAATGCCAGGCCTAGAATGTTTTAAAAACATCTCTTCAAGTAATTATGATGGCTAGCCAGGTTTAGGAACTACTGGCCTGTACATAGGACCACCATCTCTCCCATCTACCAGGACAGTCCCAGAATAATTATTACCAGAACCCCTGCTCTCCTACATGTACCTCACCCTCCCTTAAGGTGCTCTCAGTGAAGGTGGTGGTCACTTAATTCACCCAACAGTGATGACCTTGTTGTAGCGTTTCTTTCATTCTATGACTAAAGACAAGACTTAGAGAAAAACTACCTCTTGATCTTAAATTCACATTAAAATATCAACCAATAGGCCAATTCTCCCTGAGAATGGAATCTGATGAGTGGAGAAGACAAAAGCATAACTTTACGCGGGGAAAGAGAATGGGAAACCTGGAGCATCTCAAGGACAATTGCTTCTGCTCCCTCACCATTTAGTCCAAGTCAGCTGGGAGAGCCAGAAATGAGTACGAATTCTACTTTATCAGCTGGTTACTTAAAACCTTTGGCTCATGTTTTCTTTACCTCTTTTTGGTCCCCAATTTCTAGAAGAGTCAAAATAAGAAAATCATTTAATAGTGAGGTAATATTGTATGTGAACTACTGAGAAACCAATCAATACTCCCCATGGAGTTAATGCGTCATCCAATTTTGGGTGTTACCTTCTTCTGATTTAATCTTAATCTGTTAAATATCAAATATCATGTCAAAAAAGGGCATACAAAGATAAAAATCAGAACTGGAGCATTCTTAAAAGTATTCACATTATTGGGACTTCCCTGGCGGTCCAGTGGTTAAGACTCTGTGCTTCCAGTGCAGGGGGTGTGGATTGGATGCCTGGTCAGGGAGTTAAGATCCCACATGCCGTGTGGCATGGCTAAAAAAATAAAATAAAATAAAATTTTAAAAAAGTATTCACATTAAGAGAAAATATTTCAGGCCACAAGCCTTAGTACACTCCAGTATTCCCCATGATATCTGCCATTACATCCCTAGGGTACCCATTTTCTTGCAGCCCCAAGCAGCTCTCCTTGTCCATATACTCCAGAGCTTTTCATCCTTCCTGTCTTGGCTTATCCTATTCCTAATGGGGACTTTTTCCACAGAAAGGGTTTTCAGTTACTTTACTCTAAATTAATATTCAAGTTCCCAAATTACAAATGTAAAAGCCTGGTTTTCATTACTTTCAGTCCAAACTACGACTCTATAAAACTAGTAAGATAAGAAAATCACTTTCAAATTTTCTCTGACAAGTTTCCAGAAACTCTTGTTGACAGACTAAACTGCTTAGATAATCAGTTCTATCTATAAACTTCATCAATTAGTCTTAATTTTAAACTGCATTTATAAGTGTAATATACTCAAACTAATTTTTACGTGCCTCCAATGTCTTACAGGACAAATTTATGACCGTAACAAAAAAAAGCTTCCCTAGCATTTAGAGCTCTCTTGTTGCAACTCTAATCAAATAAACTTAAACATATAATAAATTGATGTTTTCCCTGGTGGCGCAGTGGTTAAGAATCCGCCTGTCAAGGCAGGGGACACGGGTTCAAGCCCTGTTCTGGGACGATCCCCCATGCCGCAGAGCCAACTAAGCCCATGCGCCACAACTACTGAGCCTGCACACCTAGAACCCGTGCTCCATAACAAGAAAAGCCTCTGCAATGAGAAGCCCGCACACCGCATCAAACAGTAATCCCCGCGTGCCGCAACTAGAGAAAGCCAGAGCGCAGCAACAAAGACCCAACGCAGCCAAAAATAAATAAACAAATATATTAAAAAAGAAAAAATATATATATAATAAATTGAGTTCTCAAATATTCCAGTTCTGTTTACAAACTCAGTCAACATCTCATGTACCTTTCAACTCAGAATCTCAAGATTAAAATGTTACCCATTTTATATTGAGATCACAGTGACAGACTTTGAGGATACGAGTATGCTACATTCTCTTGAAATAGCAAACATACTGGCCCTTTTTAGAGAAGCTTAATTTGGGTAGATGGAATTCAGCAACCCCTAGTCTAGGCTGGATTCAACCAACCTCTTTACTGCCTGATTGAATTCTGCATTCTTTTCCTATTCTTTTTGTCCAGCTCTGTCCACAAAAGCCCCCATCTGTCTAAAAATGTTCATCAGCCTTTCTTTATTCAGTCCAAAATTTAACTGAATCATAGTTTCTCCTTAAGGTTGATGTGCCAGACCCTAAAAATCCCTTTGAAATGCATATATACTAACTTGGATGGAAATCACACCACAGCTTTAATCCTCATAACACCACGGTCACCACACACACATTGGTTTAGACTACTCAAGAAGAAGCATGGTGAGGTAAATAGGCGATTAGGCAATGAGTTCCAATGTCTCTTAAAAACATTTTTTGTTGGGGCTTCCCTGGTGGCGCAGTGGTTGAGAGTCCGCCTGCCGATGCAGGGGACACGGGTTCGTGCCCCGATCCCGGAAGATCCCACATGCCGCGGAGCGGCTGGGCCCGCGAGCCATGGCCGCGGAGCCTGTGTGTCCGGAGCCTGTGCTCCGCAACGGGAGAGGCCACAGCAGTGAGAGGCCCGCGTACAGCAAAAAAAAAAAAAACAAAAAACATTTTTTGTTGATATTTGTTTAGAATGCTCTGTGGAAAGAACAGAGATCTTTTCGTAAGCCGTTTTTGAAAGGCTTGTCTCCAAGGCAGTTACAAACTCAAGACACTGCTAGGAGAAATTCTGTTGTATGAAGACAGAGCTGGAAGGTGTTTGATGATCATTTGGTCCAACCCCACGCTGTCCAAAGATAACTGAGTTCCAAAGAAAGGAGACAAGAGTGGGGGCTCCTTTACTGAATATCCTCTATGTTCCAAGCACTGTGCAAGTGAACCTTCAATTAAGATGCACAGAGTGGCACGGCATAGCCCTTTTCTACTCTCTTTCCCCCTCCGACAGGCACACAGTAGATGTTCCCATGCTCCTTGGGTTTGCCTGTCACCTTGTCTTGCATCAGTGTGGCCTTGCCCTCCATCAAGTCAATGGAAGTAAACAGTCATTCACTACTTCAAATTTCTAACCCAGCCTCACATGTACCCAAATACCCTGTGAACAGAAGTCAAATTTTGATGGACAGAGAGTTGAAAAGGAGATGAGTAAGTAGGGACTCTCTTTCCCAAAATTTAGAGAAGGGGAAGGCGTGAGATGGAACAGAAGCTGGGGTAGGGATGCAGGGTCAGGAGAAGGATGGGGAATGGAGAGAGTTGAGCATGTACACAGGGAAAAGGAAGAGGGTGAAGATGCATGGCAGAGAGGGAATGATTGACAGAGCAGGACCCCAGAGAAGCGGCAGGGGACACAGGTTGAAGTATTAAATTTGAAGGAATGAGAGATGCTTCATTCTCCAAAACAGGAGGAAAGAAGGCAGAGATGGGGACTAATGCTGCTGAAGCTGTCAATAAGAAAATGGTTCAGATGATCACCCTAGGGTCAGGGTTAAGTGAGGAAGGGGATATAGACTGGGTGGACATGATGGTCCAGGCTCTAAACACCTTCATGAACTAACTAATAGGGGTGAGGGAATGATAAGCTAGAGGGACATTGGAGTTTGAGATTTCGGGATAGGGCCATCCTGAGTGATGACACAGCAGGGTAGGGCTGCTGAAAGGCCAGCATGGTGAAGTAGAGGCCAAGTGGAAAACACTGGGTTTGAAGCGAAAGATCAGAGGAGCCAGTGGGTTCAGGAGGGTCATCTTTTGGACACCGGAGTTAGCAGTTAGCAGAAGCTGGGGGACTGAGAGGTCATGGGCCAGCTGCCAAAATCGTCTGTGAACACAGAGACTGATCAGCAGATTGACACATGACAGGGATGATATGGGGATGAGAGGTGAGCCTCGAAGCCAAAGGGAATTTTCTGTAAGAGGGGTGGAACTGCAGCCTGGCAACAGCTTTGGAGAGCAAAGGAGACATTAATTCCCAACTCCCAGTCTGAGGGGCAGAAGGTAGGTAAGAGTGAGACCCCTTCCCTTGAAAAGGATAAAAGAAAAGCAGGAACCTCAGGAGAGACTCAGGCCTCAGCTGACAACAGAAAATATCGGAACCATTTTTTGGCGGGGAGGGGGGGCTGTGTTGGGTTTTTGTTGCTGGGCGTGAGCTTTCTCTAGCTGCGTGGAGCAGGGGGCTACTCTTCGTTGCGGTGTGCAGGCTTCTCATTGCGGTGGCTTCACTTGTTGCGGAGTGTGGGCTCTAGGTGTGCGGGCTTCAGTAGTTGTGGCTCGCGGGCTCTAGAGCACAGGCTCAGTAGTTGTGGCACATGAGGTTAATTGCTCCACGGCATGTGGGATCTTCCCAGACCAGGGATGGAGCCCGTGTCCCTTGCATTGGCAGGTGGATTCTTAACCACTGCGCCACCAGGGAAGTCCTAGGGGAAACATTTCATAGAAATGTTAAGGATACAGGGACTCTGTTTATCATTGAATAGGGTTCCAGAGGGCATGGTTGGAAAGTTGAGGGAGAGAGGCAGGGGATAAAGACAAAAAGCATCGGGGGATGATACTGTATAATAGAACAAGGACTAAAGAGGTCTGTATTCAAGGCAGCAGCTAAGGATGAGAGGGACAGGAGGCAGAGAGACCTCTGACCTCAACTTACTATCTGTGACCTTAGGTGAGTTATTTGTTCTCTCTGTGCTTCAGTTTCATCATTGTAAAATGAGGATGATACTGGTATTTACCTCATAAATTTGTTGTTGCTGTGAGGATTAAATGTGTTAATGTATGTAAAATACTTAGAAAATTGATCAGCTTATAGTCAGTCCTGAAGAAGCATTTCCTTCAGAAGGAAAAAGATTCCCATGCCACAATTTCCCTTTTACGAAGGACATCTAGCTATATCAAACCTTGAACAATGCACCTTCACTTCCTGTCACTTACATTCAGCAAAAAATCCAAGTATGCAAAAAAAAAAAATCTGTCAGTCACTGATGGATTCAATTTCTTACAAACATATGATATGACAATTAACCATTATCTGTCCCTTGAAAGGAAGGAAAGAGAATGAAAAAAGTTGGTTGAAGACAGTAAGAATGTAGAGTTATAAATGTTAAAGATAGTCAATCGTTATATCTAATATACAACTCAACAACAACAAACATCAAATAACTGGATTAAAAAATGGGCAAAGGACTTGGATAGACATTTTTCCAAAGATGATACACAAATGGACAATAAGCCCATGAAAAGATGCTCAACATCATTAATCATCAGAGAAATGCAAATCAAAACCACAATGAGTTAACATCTCACACCCACTAAAATATCAACTATCAAAAAACCAGAAAATAGCAAGTGTTAATGAGGATATAGATAAATTGGAACCCTTGTGCTCAGCTAGTGGGAATGTAAAATGAACAGCCACCTTAGAAAACGTATGACAGTTCCTCAAAAAATTAAAAATAGAACTAACATATGATCCAGAAATTACATATATATATATATATATATATATATATATATATATATATATATTTCAAAAAGAAAGCAGGGACTTGAACAGACACTTGAACACCAATGTTCATAGCGCATGATTCACAATAACCAAGAGGTGGAAACAACCCAAATGTCTGTCAACAGATGAATGGACAAACAAAATATGATATCTGCATACAAAGGAATATAATTCAGCCTTTAAAAGAAAAGGAAATTCTGACATATGCCACAACATGGATGAACCTTGAAGACATTATTTAAATGAATAGACAGTCACAAAAAACAAATAGATATCGTATGATCCCACTTATATGAGGTATCTAAAATAGTCAGATTCACAGAACAGAAAGTAGAATGGTGGTTACCAGGGGCTGGGAGGAGTGGGGAAAGGGGAGTTGCCATTCAATCGTATAGAGTTCAGTTTTCAAGATGAAGTTCTGGAGATCTGTTTCACAAAAATGAGAATATACTTGACACAACTGAACCGTACACCTAAAAACAGTTCAGGTGGTAAATTTTATGTTGTGTTTTTTACCACGATTAAAAAAAGAAAAAAGAGGGGCCTCCCTGGTGGCGCAGTGGTTGAGAGTCCACCTGCCGATGCAGGGGACGCGGGTTCACGCCCCGGTCCGGGAGGATCCCACATGCCGCGGAGCGGCTGGGCCCGTGGGCCATGGCCGCTGGGCCTGTGCGTCCGGAGCCTGTGCTCTGCGGCGGGAGAGGCCACAACAGTGAGAGGCCCAAGTACCGCAAAAAAAAAAAAAAAAAAAAAAGAATAATCTAGTAACCCCCCAAATATATACAATTTAATGATGAATAAAGTAAAGCCCAGAGAAGGTAACAGACTAATGCACGGTCACACAGCTCACAGAGGCAGAACTGGGAGCAGAACCCATGACTGACCCCAGCTGCAGGGGTCCTTCCATTACATCGTGCTCTCTACGTGAGGTGCTGAGATAGTGGAAAGGGTGACACACTTGATTTATCAGTAGTGACAGTGACAGTCCGATGAACCTGAAAGGGATAAAGATTCTACTCAGTGCGTATAAATGCTCATGTGCCTGTGCCTATTCTCCAAATCTCGTCAGGATTATTCCAACCAGCAGGTCTGAGAGCCCACACTGGAAATTTCAAGGTACTCACAGCTTCTCTCTTGTCTGCGGCAGGCCTGAAAGCAGATGAGAGCAGCTTTTCTGTTCCTGGGCTGTTCCCCCTGTAATTTAGAAGCCCAGACACGAAAAACAGGAAGAAAAACTCAGAGGCCCACTCAAAATCAAGTTCAATGTAGGGTCTCCAACGTTCTGGAGTGAAGCTGCTAGTTAAAACTGGCTACTTTGAAACTGGTTTACTCACTCCTGTCTGGACTCAGAGACGAAGCCTTTTTCCCATTTAGGAGTTTTCCTTTAGCTCCTATTCCAAAGTCCATAAAGGAGAGAACAGGAAAGGCTGGCCCCAGCTCAAGAAGCAGAGATGAAAACCAGACCTTTGTTCTTTTTAAGGGTGATGACCAGAGATTGCCTTCTATTTTATATCAGAAATCTCTGTTGTTTCCACAGCAATGATGAGTGTGTCTGAGGATCCCCACAGGACCTGGCTTGGTGATTCCAGAGATCTCCACCGGTTTAAACGTGTCAGAGCTGAAGCCAAGACCTCCCTCCCCTGTGCTCCTGTCTCCTTGACACACAAACAGCTCATGCACACAATACCCCTCCGACTCTGAAGGTGTTAGGAAAATCCTCCTTGCGTCAATATGTCTCACAATGAAGATTTAAATAAAATATTTTGGCAACGACGTTTCTAAAGATCTGTCCGCTCCAGAAATATTGTTTTGTTCTCAGCAACCCTACCGAGGCTGAACCAGGATGCCTATAAAAAGCCTTCTGTGTGCCCCTTAATGAATCCTCAGGAAGGATGGAATAACATGGGGGTCAGAGACTCGAAGCCCATGCCAGATGCTGAGCGTGCCAGCTTGGCTGGGTGCACTGGTGGCAGCGCTGGGGGTCCGTCCCCCTGCTCCTCCCCCTGGTGTGGTCTCTGCTCACACTCTTAAGGGAATTGGCTGGGCTCCTGGCTTGTCTCGCCTGTGTGTCTGCTAGTCATTGAACAAAGTGTGGGATTACTTCCATGCCCAGTTTCCCAGATGCTCAAAAGCACGGAGCCAAGGATCAGCTGAAACAGAAGGTAGGACCAAGCCGAGAAGCCCTTTTGACAAGGCTCAGCCACGCTTGAGCTGTTGTGCCTGCCACGGGACACACCTGTCAAGTAAAACCCAATGAGTCATTCAGGAAACAACCTGTGCCTCCTGTTTGGAGCTGACCCTGGAAACAAGGACTTTTCTGAGATGGTACCAAGCATGAAAGTGGGGAGAAAAGCCGTGGGGCCCTTGGCATCCTGCAACACCTCCCCCATTTGCACAGAGAGGAGAAATCAGGAGGTAAGAGGGCTTTGCTGCCTCCAGATGTGTCCCCTCATAACTCCTCCTACACTAGTGTTTTTTCCCCACACTTCAAGGACCATCTTCATAGCCTGAAACTCCAGAGGAGCTGACCTCCTGGTAAAACTTTCCACCCCAAAGTAAATGCTGGTGAAATACTTCTCTAAGCTGAATGGTATCTACCTCTTGGTTGGTGACCAGCATCTGCAAACCAAAAGGACCTGCAGGGTAGGAGCACATACTGTCCCTGGGAACAGAAACACAGTCTCTTGGGACCACCTTCACCACTCAAATGCCCAGAGGCCACTGGACAATCTGAGACTCCTCTAGCAGCTCTGCCCTCATCAGTCAATTCCAGAAGAATTTTTTTAAAATTCCTTACCGGTAGATAGCTAGTGGGAAGCAGCTGCATAGCACAGGGAGATCAGATCGGTGCTTTGTGACTGCCTGGAGGGGTGGGATAGGGAGGGTGGGAGGGAGGGAGACGCAAGAGGGAAGGGATATGGGAACAGATGTATATGTATAACTGATTCACTTTGTTATAAAGCAGAAACTAACACACACACACACACACACAAAATTCCTTACCAATTTGTCCAGGGAAATCAGGATTCAATGTACAAAGAAGACTATGGAAGTAGGAACCCCAAAGGATGACTAAATCCTAGGTTTAGGGAAAGCGGGGAGCAGTAGAGAAAGGAGAGGGCTAAAATGAAGGTTATTTCAAGGCAAGAAAGAAGAAGCCAAAACTGCTGACTGGGGCAAGGGGGAAAGCAGAAAATGAAGGACAGATGTTTTGAGGGATCCAGGGAGGAAATCGTCCCCCTGGCACAAGGTATGTGCGTAAGGGCTAGAGAGAGATGTCCAGAGAACACTGAGTAAGGGTGTTGAAATTTTTTGCTGACTACTCCTTTGGAAGGCAGGAAAAGGAATTTCATCCATAATTATGTCATCCTCTTTATAAAGATGAGGTGGAAGAGAAAAACTGGTTCCTTGGATCGAGACATTTTTTTATTATAAAGCAACCCCAGGCTTGGAGAGGTAAGAGAAGCCACATAGTGTGACAATCAGCACTGGCTTGGGAGTCTTCTCTTCCATGCAGTATTTATGAACCAAATCTGGACACTGGGGATGTGGGAACTGCCACTTACTGAGCATCTGGACACTGGGCTGGGGACTTCGTGTTCAGAACCTTTGAGCTCCAGGTCCATATACGCAGCTGCCCACCCAACATCCTCACTTGGATGTCTAAAGGCCTCTCAAAGTCATCCCAGACTGAGCTTCTGCTCTTCCTCCCAAACTCCTGTTCCACCCACAGTCCTCCCAATGCCAGCTGATGGCAACTCTATCATTCCAAGTGCTCAAGCCAAAAGTTTTGGAGTCGTATTTGACTCCTCTATGGCTCTCTCACCCTTTACCCAATCTGTCAAGAGATCCTGTTAGTTCTACTTTCAAAATGTAACCCTGAATGTCTCTACTTCTCTCCACCTCTACTGCCACCTGCCTGGTCCAGGCCACCCTCACGTCTCACTCAGATTTTTGCCATGGTTTCCTCACTTTATAATCTGTTTTTACTACAGCAGCCAGAGGGATCTTTATAACATGTGAATCAAATCATGTCACTCTACTGCTCAAAGTCAGCCAACAGTTTCCCATTCTACTTGGAGTAAAAACACTGTGCTTCCTACAGTGCTACAAGCCCCACCTCAGGACCACATCCTCTCCCTGATTCTACCAGACGATACCCCTTTGCTCACTCTGATTCAGCCTCACAGACCTCTTTGCTTTCTCTTGCGCATTCCAGGTATGTTCCCACTTCAAGGCTTTTGCACTGGCTGTTCCTTCTGCCTGGAATGCTTGTCTCCTGGATCTCACCCTCTTAAGTCTTTTGCCAAATGTTACCTGGGTGAGGCTTACCAAACCACCCCACTTAAAATGGCAAAACTCTCTTCATACTTACTCCTAGCCCCTTTTCTGCTTTATTTGTTTTCCAAAGCCCTTGTGCTGTATCTGTTACTTATTTTCTTTATTTATTATCTCTCTTCCCTAGAATGTACGTTTCTTAAAGATAGGATTGTGCTTACCTCTGTATCCCTCCTGCCTGTAATGGTAATTGACACACAAGAAATGTGTGATGAGGCATCTTACAAAACCTTTACAATCATCTTGCCTTTCATGGGCATTGGACAGCTTGAGATTAGACGGTCATTTTTACCTCTTTATGCTTACTTTTCCCTCTGGAAAAAGTCTGTGAGTTGATAATTCGACCTCAGTCTATTCTCCATCCAGAGGCCCCATCCCAGCTTTTGAACTCTGCACTTGACATCATGAGCTGCCTAACCTGTTGGGCTACAGCATTAGCTCCTGCAGCCCAAGGGCAATTCCTGATTTTCAGGCAGTGTTAGGGGATGAAAGAAAAGGTACAAAGAGACCAGCAGGAGATAATGTCAGGGATTCCACAGAGGACAGGAAATTTCACTTTGGTCCACAAAGCTTGAATTCCTCCACATAGCTTTGAAGGATGTATGTGTGTATGTGTGTGTGTGCACACGCGCACAAGAGGATTCACTCTACCAAATTCCAGACAACTGAAAAATAATCTTAGCCTAACTGGGAGGGATGTCCTGAGGAAAAATTCTAAATGTCCTGACATTTAGAATAGTTCTGGGGAAAACAAGCATACATCCTGAGTTTGAATGGCAGAATAATCTTTTTAAGATTGCCATATTAAAAAATGTCCAGGTTGTTATATATTTTACATTAAAAATAAATACATGGTTTGGGGGACAGAAGTGAGGGCAGCTATAATACCTCCTTCTGTTACTGTTCCATCTTTCTTCCTGAGAGAATACAGTGCTTTCTAGAAGGATGGCTCTGTCTTGTTCCTGGTTTACAAAAATGATTGTTATTGACTTTAACAGTAAGGCATGGGCTCTTCCAAGTCCAGCCACTCATGATGTTTAGGCTTGTCTTCTTTATAATGAAAGAAATATTTTGCCCTGGGATATGGGGAGGAAGAAGACAATGACCATTTACAGAGCACCTATTATGTACTTTATACTTTATTTTAGATACTTTGTATTTTATTCCCCAAACTTAAAAGTCCATATAATTATCCCTGTTTTACAGATGAGACTGAGACTTAAAGATATTAAGTGACTTGCACAAGATCATTCCAACTAGCCAAGACTTGAGTTCAGAACTAATGAACTCCAAATATTCTGCTCCTTCAACTATGCAGTGTTACCTTTTCCTTAAGGTGGGGACCAGAGGGGTGAAAGCTGTGCGTGAACATTAATCATGAATTAGCTTCACTTGTTAAGCTCTAGACCAACAAAATATATGATACACAACTTCTAGACCCTTAGACCTGTTTCGTTCCTTTAAGGAAATTGGACTTTAAGAAAGAGTGGAAATGATAACACCAGACAGAATTTGATGATGAACCAAAATGACTGGTTCAGGCCAAAAGAAGTCAGACTTGATCCAACTCTCAAAGGTCATTTTCTCGTATCATCTTCTAACCAAGGCAGACAAGGACCTCCATCTGTAAGGTGGACATAATTCTTCAATTTTTTACTTATGACTTTTTACAACCTTAAACATCTTTAGCACTTAAAAGTCATGATGATGATGCTTGAGTGATCAGTTGGGATGATACCAACTACAAGGAATAGAAAACCCAAGCAAAGTGGTTTAAAAAATGGGAATGTTTATCATCTCATATAGCAAGAGTGTGGAGACAGGGTGGTTTCAGGGTTGGTGAATTCAGTAGCTCAGTGACTTTACCATGACAGATATTTCTCCCGTATTGCCTCTCTACCATCCTCTGTACAATGGCTTATCTTCTTAAGGCAGTTTCCCGTAATGCTCCCAAGACGGCTGCCCCACATTCAATCAACATGCAGATGATATCCACGAGAGGTAGAAAAGGAATGTCCCTGTCTTGGCTCCCTTTTTAGAATCAAGATAAAACTTCCCTCCTTTGGGCTTCCCTGGTGGCGCAGTGGTTGAGAATCTGCCTGCTAGTGCAGGGGACACAGGTTCGAGCCCTGGTCTGGGAAGATCCCACATGCCATGGAGCAACTGGGCCCGTGAGCCACAACTACTGAGCCTGCGTGTCCGGAGCCTGTGCTCCGCAACAAGAGATGCCCCAATAGTGAGAGGCCCGCACACCGCAATGAAGAGTGGCCCCTGCTTGCCACAACTAGAGAAAGCCCTAGCACAGAAACGAAGACCCAACACAGCCCCAAATAAATAAATAAATAAATAAATTTTAAAATAAATAAATAAATAAAAAAGACTTGGGTTTAACATCCAAAATTAAAAAACAACAACAACAAACAAACAAAAAAAACTTCCCTCCTTCTAGGCCCAGCATGAAGGCACAGGGGCTACCTGGGAACAAGTACCTCTCTTAGTCATACAGAAGCACAAGAAAAGTCCAACTACACAAGCACATTTCAAGCCTCTGCTTACATCACATCTGCTAACATTTCATTGCCCAAAGCAAACTCCAAGGCAAGACCCTAAGTCAGGGAGTGGGGAAGTATACTGCTCCTATTATTGGACTATGACTGCATAATATTATGTGATATATATATATATATATATATATATATAAATGTGTACATGAATGTATAATATTACTACAAGGAATAAAGAATTAAGACCGAGAATTCAACCTCCCACCCCACCCATGGTTATATCAGGTAGAACCTTATGAAACTGTCATCTTTTAGGTACAAAATGGTCAAATACTGACCATCTCATATAGTTCAATGTAATACAATCAGTGGAACCAGGAATTAAGCTAGGCTTGTGTCATCCACTGGCTACTAGAACTCTCTGGAAAGCAGCATGAACAGGTGATACCCCATAAAAAGCAGATTTGCTAAGCACACAGGAAATAAAAAACATAGGTAATTGTCTGTCTCTAAAATAGCAGCTTGATTCCCTTTGAGTGGAGTTATGCTCCACTGGAATCAAGCACTCATTAGAGTTTAAGGATTATGTGAAAATAAACCTTTGAGGTTGAGTCCCAATAAACTTTCCCCCTAGAGAGTCAGAGGTATTGTGGTCCCACAGGACAACTATTACTTTTAAGTAAAGCTTTAATTAAATTTGAGAATTTGTTACAAATTGTCTCTGCTGAGTAAAATTCTCCTCCTTTAGAATCACACTAATAGCACATCCTAGTGAAAGTTTCCTGTTTTTTTATCCTCTTACCCCTTTTCCCGACCACACATATATACCCATGAACTTGCTTTCCCGGCTTCCACCTTTGTTCATGCCCATCTCTTTGGAATACCTGTCACCTAGCTGACCTCTAACCAGCCTTTCCATGCCCACTACCATCCCCATGCAGGCTGACTTAGATATCTTACTCCACTCTCCCATAATACTCTGTACATATCGGAAATGCAGGACTTAATACAGGGTTACATCATTATCTAAGTATACATTGATTTCTCCCCCTAAATTGTGAGATCCTTGAGTGCAGGGACTATGCTTTACTTATCTTTGCACCCTTAATACCCAGCATAGTGCTTGACAAATAGTAGGGGCTAAGAAATAAAGGAGAGAGTGTGTATTAAGAGTAGGCTAAATGCAAGTCCAGTAACAAGCCCAATTTATGCAAAGACTCATGCAAAGTCTGAAGCAGATGTGCCTGGTTGGGCAACTCTCCTCTGAGTGGTAACCCAGGGATCCAGCCTTCTTCTGACCTGTGACACTGCCATCTTCAACATGTGGTCTGTCTCTAAGGGTGCTGCAAACAGGAAACAGAGCACGGGGAAGGCACAGTCTACCTTGGCTGGAAGTGACACAAATGACTTCTGCCCTCATTCCATTGGCCCAAACTAGTTTCATGGCACTGCTTAGTCATAAGAACTCACACAATGGAAAGAGAGTGTGAGCCTTTGGGAGTCAGGGAGCTACCTCTGCCACAGGGAGAGGGAGGAAGGACAGGAGGCAGAAATGGAGGGAAGAACTTACTCAATGCCTATCTTTTAGGACCTGTGTAAAAGGCTCAGATTCCCTTCCAGTTTGACCCTTAAAACCAGATGTAGAAAGCAGTTGAACATTAAGTCAGACAGAACACAGTAAAAATTAAAAAAAAAATAAGGGGAAACCCATGAGAGTTCGGTGTCTTAAGCATAGTCAAGAGGAAGGCAAGTTTCAGGAGTCAGTGACAAGGATGTGTGTGTGTGTGTGTCTGTGTGAGTTCCATGTCTTAACTTGAGAGAAGAAGGGAGAAGAAAAGAAGGTTGGGGAGCTGTCAGATTGGAAAGGTTCTCAGGAGAGGAGGGTAATAGGGCTTATGGGAGAAGCATTATCAAGGGATTCTACCTACTCTAAAGAAGACTTAAAGTCTTCAGTGTGAAAAGTAAACCAAGAGGATCTGGAGGACATAAATCAGTAATGAGAGAATCATGTTCATCAGGATTTGGAGCAGGTGATGAGCAGGAGGCCCGTGGGAGAAGCAACCATTTTCTAGGAGGTTTTATGTAGTGAGAAGGTCTGGTGTCAGAAGCCAGCGAATGACGGGGAGGGTAGAGACTGATAGCTGTTCACCAAGATCCATTTCCTCTTCTTCTTGGTACGCAGACTCCCTTGCAGTTAGCGTTACTATGTCAAAAGAATATGAACAGAAGTGATGTGTGCCACTTTTAGACCTGGCCTATATAATCCTCCACCACATGCTCCTCCACATTTTACCGTCTTCTTGCAGCTGGATACAGATGACAATGAGGTTCTATGTTTTGGTGATGCCACAGATGGAAGGAGTCTGGGTTCTTGAATAACTGCATAGAAGAGAGCCTACTTGCCTAGCTGAACACCTGCCAGGACTATAATATGAGCAAGAGGTAAATCTCTACTGTATGGTGGACACTGTGACCCGCCACCCAGGTTCCATTTCAATGAAAGACCTATTATCCCAACTGAGGGAGTGTGGTCAGCCCCTTCAGGGACTGCCTCAGCTCTAGGAGAGTTGCCTCACCCAAGGTCATACCCTTCGGGGGAAGCCTACACCCAGAGATCAACCGACACAAGAGTGCATATACAGCCACTGCAGTCTAACTCGGGGCATCACTAACAAGCCACCTCAGCTCCAGGGCTTCTGTGGGGATGACCAAGGTTGTCACCAGGCCTGACTTGAGCTCAGCTTCTGTCTTGCCCAATCCTGCTTCATTTCCTTCTTTTCTACAGATTTTAAATCTAAGAATACTCTCTAATAAACATCCTACACACCAAACTTTCAGAGTCTGCTTCTTGGAGAACCCACCCTGAGGCATACTGTGAACATATCCACATAGTTGGGTATGTTTGTTACATCATCCTCTGGCCTGTTTTAACTAATACAGCATAGAGGAGGAACATTTTTCCTGCTGACATGGCTATGCTAGGTTGGTCAGCAGACATAGTCTTTGTGATGCAGAAAAGCCTATGCCATCTGCAGTAGGAGAAAACATAAGGAGTAGAGATAGAGACAGAGGGGAGAAAGAAAATCCCAGTTTTTGAAACAGAGATTCCTAAAGCTTTTTCTTGAGCTGCTCTAGTATGTTTACTAGAATAAAAGTATCAATTAAAAGTATCAATTCTTCCTTTCCCTTTTTTCCTTAAGATGATTTAAATTGAGTTTCTGTCACTTGTAACCAAAAGAGTCCGAATACAAGAGATTTGGTTACGTGTTGTGCAATACACGTGCATGTGTCCCCCACCCTTCCATTGCCACTGCCTCAAAACAGTTAAGGACAGATCTCTGTAAATTTTTTGATGAAGCCATATTTATCAAGGACTTACTATGTGCCAGGTCTATTCTAAGTACTTTCCATATATTAACACAATCCTCACAACAGTCCCATGAAATGGGTACTATTACTATGATTTCTGTTTTCAAAGAGGAAGGCTGAGGCACAGAAAGATGATATGTGCCCAAGGTTACCCTAGCCCCAGAGTCTGAACTCTTAGGCGGTGATGCTCTCCCACCTCTACTCACACAGCCTTGAGATGGGGAAGTGAGGTGCTTCAGTTTCACATGGGTTATATTTATGAGTGATTAGGGTTCTTCCCCTGCTCTACATGCAATCTACCAAGGCTTGCAAGAGACCTCAGTGAAGTCAACAGCAAAAATGTACCAGAAGGTAGAGAAGTCATCCCTAAACTAACAAGTAAAAGAAATGATTAGAGATGAAACCGTGAATGGAAAAGCCCGTGAGGTGGTGTTCAGACCTGAACTGATTCAGTGAACAAAGGCATGGGGGGCTGCAGGAGAAGCTTTGGAGGGTTAAGCTGGACACATAAACACCAGACTAGTTGGGAAGAACTGGTTTGGGGACCCAAGAGGAAGAGCATCAGTTCTGGATGGTACACAGGAAGATAATCGAAGAACAGTTTTATCTAAACCAGGACATGAGCCTAGAACTTGCCAGGAAGAGTGTGGTTTTCTCTAGGACCTGGGGAATGGGAACAAGAGAGCTCAAGCTGATAGGAAAATCGAGAGGCTTTTTTGGAAGCAGAGGCACCAATGGGAGGCAAAGCATCAGTTCTCTAAATTCAGAGTCCCTGTTATTACATATTGTGAACTGGTCACTCCCTGAGACTGCTCGCACTGGAGTTAAGGATCAGTTTCTTCCACTTCAAGGGCTGGGTGGGTGACGTTTCTTTGCCAAGAAGGGGAATTACAGAAGAGGCTACAGGCAGGGTTACATTCGCAGAAGAAAGTTCAGAGAAGCCCAATCCCAACCCTGAGCCCACCACCACCCATGTAAGAAGATGGTGAAGGCCTCTGTTGTTGACTGTGGGGGCCACCCCAGCATTTGGTCACTACTCTCAAAGTGAGTTTATTTCCCAGGCCTGTTAGCCTGCTTTAGAGTAAAACAGTGAGAAGGATCCAGTGTGCTCTCAGGGGAAAGACTTCCCTCCACTCAACCTGGGTCAGGCTATGGCAGAATGGATGTTGGTAAAGGCCACCGGGTACACAGTTCATCCATTAACACTTTTTACTAGGATGCTGTTCACTATGTCCTGTGTGCACATCATGTCCCTGCTGAGAAATGTTTCAAGGCTAAAAGATTCTCCTTGTTTGACACTCATTTCACGCCCATTTAACTGAATACCAGCTATGGTAAGTGATGACATGCATCATCTCGTTCATGTTTGAAACTACCCTGTGAGAAAGCTATTATTGTTTTTTTACTGCAGTAAAATATATATAACATAAAATTTATTATTTTAGCTTTTTTTGAGTATACAATTGAGTGACATTAATATCTTCACATTGCTGTGCAACCATCACCTCCATTCATTTCCAGAACTTTTCTATTATCCCAAGATGAAACTCTGTACCCATTATACAATAACTCCCCATTTTCCCCACAGTCCCTGGCAACCAGCATTCTACTTCCTGTCTCTATGAATTTGTCTGTTCTAGGCACCCTATATAGTGAAATCACATAGTATTTGTTTTCTTGTGTCTGACATTTCATTCAGCGTAATGTTTTCAAGTTTCATTCATATTGTAGCATGTATCAGAATTTCCTTTTAAAGGCTGCATAATTTTCCATTGTATGTATATACCACATTTTGTTTATCCATTCATCCTTGGACTTTTGAGTTTCTTCCACCTTTTCACAATTGTCAATATGCTGTTATAAACATTGGTGTACAAATATCTGTTCGAGTCCCTGCTTTCAATTCTTTTGTGTACGTATGAAGAAATGGAATTGCTGGATTATATGGTAATTCAGCTTCCTAACAAAGTTTTCCTTCATAAGGCAGCTGCTGTGCTTCCTATTGCCCAGGCCCAGGACTCCAGCCTCCAATCAATTCTGTGAGTCCCAAAGCCTTCCAATACATTCCCTCTGCCAGTTCTTGTTGTAACCAAAGGGCATACAGGAAGGAGACAGAGTGGGAGCAGGGTGCTCACAACCAGGAGATACATGTTGAACAGGTCAAGTTTGAGATGTCTGTGAGATATGTCAAGGGGGCTGATGGTTATTTGCACCTGGAGTTCAGGGTTGAAGCCTAGGATAAGGAGAAATAAATTTGGGAGTTATCAACATGTAGATGGAATAGTGGTGTCTAGCATAATGTCCCATGTCTTTTGATAAAAGTATACTGATTTTCTTTTGGGGAAATATTCCTCTTTCTTAGTTAATAATCTTGATGGGGCTGTTAATCAAAGTGCCAAACCCTCCTCTGGCCAAGTAGCAAGACTGGACAGTCAGCATATGTCATCCACCTGGTCACAGTGATTCTTAAGGGATGCTCAAATGAATTAGGTCAATTCAATAAGAATTAGCCAAAAGATATTTGATGGAATAATCAGGAACAAAAGTCCTGTCCTCTTTCTGGCAGGATTGCTAAACTGGTACAGTAAAAGCTTAGAGACACAGGGGCTTTTTTTTTTTTTTTAACCAACTTGGGGTCATAGCCTAATGAGAATGAGGTCGACACAGCAAAAAACAGATTCAAGTGACCAAGGGTGAGGGGCAATGTGCTGATGTGGCATTGAGTCCCTTGATGCTGTTATTCCAGAAATGAATTTCCTGATCATGTGAATCAATGAATTCCCATTTTTGCTTCGGATAGTTGAGGTGAGTTTCTGTTACTTGCAGCCAAGTGATTTCTGACAAGTCCAAGCATCACCTAAAGCCCCGTACTTGGATGAGATCACACAAGAGGAGAGTGTAGAGAGGAGGACTGAGCCACAACACACTGTATAAAGACCCAATATAGGAAGAGGATACAGCATTTCAGTTAGATTGTCACTTGTCTTTGATAACAAATGGGACCAGAAAAATAATGTAATTCATTCCATTACAGAAGAAAATCTGTTGTCAGAATATTGATAATTTTTTAATCTGGGGGATAAGTATATAGGGGGCCTTATGTTTGAAAATTCCCAAATTAAAAAATACACTTATGACATGGTGCTGTTGCATTTTCCCTGTATTGAAAGGACAGCACCTCTTTGCTGGAGAGCTCCCTTGCAGGCTGGGTCATGCCATCCAAGATAGTTATGGCTACCTGCCTTTTCTCGGCATCCAGCATTCTAAGATGTGGGAATTCGAGGGGTTTGGCAAGAAAATGTCAGACATGTGTGGGCTGTTTGTAAATTCGCATGAGCTCTCTGTGGTTTGACTGCACAAAGACAGGGGGGAGCTTGGACTCGGGCTCTGTTGGCCCCTGAATTCACTTTAGATGAGACAGATTGGTGTCTGCCAACTGGGCTCCCTCATTCCTAACAGTAGCCAGACTGGCATCTTTGGCTTCAAAAGGGACTGATCTGGTTCCCATGTGAACAGCAGGTTCTGCACCAAACTAATTTGAGCAAATTGTATGCAGTTATGAGTGGTGGGAAGATGAGTTCTACCCAATGGGGAGTTGAGACAACCAAATGTTGGCTTTGGAGTGGGAAACCAGACTAGGGATGAGAGCACAGTAATCCTAGAAACTGACAAATGGCCAGGAGTGCAGAAGCAGTCTACTAAGAGTCTGTGATTAGAAGGAAAAGTTTGCCCTTTTAATCAGACACAGGCAACAAAGGGAAACTCTTCCTTTTGTAACACAGGAGAGAAAATGTGGATTTCAAGTTGTCTGACTTTGGGTGGGTAGAGTCAGAAGTAGTCAGAGCCATCCAGCTAGCCCATGGATCTTGAAAACAAGATCCATTGATGAACAGCCTAATGAAGCACTAAGTACTCAGGCTCTGGAGCCAGATTGCCTGGGTTCATAGCCTGGGTTCACCATTTGCTTCCTTAATGATTCTGCACCTCAGTTTCCTCATCTGTAAAATGAAGATCACAATTTGGAACTGGAAAACATTATGCTAAGTGAAAAAACCTAGACATAAGAGGACAAATATTGTATTATTTCACTCATCTGAAGTACCTAGAACAAGTAAATTCATAGAACCTAGAACAGGCAAATTCATAGAGAGAGAAAGTAGAATAGAGCTTTCTTCAGGGGCTGGAGGGAGGAGAGAATGGGGGCAAGGTATTGTTTAATGGGTAGAGAGTTTCAGTTTGAGATGATGAAAAAGTAATGGAGATGGATAGAGGAGATCGTTGCACGATATTGTTAATGTACTTAATGCCACTGAACTGTATACTTAAAAACAGTCAAAATGAAAGAAAGAAAATGATAACTATATGAGATAATGGAACATGTTAATTAGCTTGATTGTGGTGATTATTTCACAATGTATACGTATATCAAAACATCAAGTTGTGCAACTAAAGTACATACAATTTTTGTCCATTATACCTCATTAAAGCTGGGAAAAAATGGTTAAAGTGGTAAATTTTATGTTATGTGTATTTTACTCCAATAAAAAAATAAGGCTGTTGTTGCAAACGTAATATTGAGCAAAGAGATCACATAAAAGAATTAGTGCTGTATGATGTCAATACATAAAGGTCAAACACAGGCAAAAATCATCCCTGGCGGGGCTTCCCTGGTGGCGCCATGGTTAAGAATCCGCCTGCCAATGCAGGGGACACGGGTTCAATCCCTGGTCCAGGAGGACCCCACATGCTGCGGAGCAACTAAGCCCGTGCGCCACAACTACCAAAGCCCACACGCCACAACTACTGAAGCCCGCGTGCCTAAAGCCCGTGCTCCGCAACAAGAGAAGCCACTGCAATGAGAAGCCTGCATACCGCAACGAAGAGCAGACCGCGCTCACCGCAACTAGAGAAAGCCCGCGCGCAGCAGCAAAGACCTAACGCAGCGAAAAAAAAAATCATTCCTGGCATTAGAAACCAGGATAGTAGTTACCACTGAGGGTGGTGGAAACTGGAAAAAGTTAAACAGATGATGCTCTTAGGATGGTACCTGACACTGGGTGGGGGTGGGGGTCCCTGGGGGTCCCTAAATCTTAGCGGCAGTATATAAAACTAAAGATGCCAGTACCTCTAGAAACCTTCCTGACCTCCCCCTGCACTTGAGGTGCCAATCATTCCATTCCCTCCTTGTCCACACCTCCTATGCTTCAAGATACTTTGCATCTGTTCTTCTAGAGCCCTGCTCCTTCCTGCTCTCTGCTTCTGGATCCTGACCCACAGCAATGTGCTCCTTCTTGCCCTCTGGCTTCCAGTCCTGTTGGCCTTATAATAGGGGGAGAACCAGCAGGAAACTGGAAGAGGGAAAGAGAGTGAGGTTGCGTGCCCTCCCTGTGGGGTCACTTGACCAAAGGTCACAATTACTGTGGAGCAGACCTCTCCACCCAGATCTCTCTTTCCCCAAGTTCTGTAACTGCTCCCTCCCATTGCCCCTTTGGGCCAAGTCATGGTAGTGGCACCCCATAATTACGAACCTAAAGACACTGTACTAATCTCCCTTGTTGTTTCTTGTGGTTTTCTTACACCCTGCAAGGACCTTTGTAAATCACATTTTCAATAAAATCTACCCCAATTTTCCTGGTTTCAGTGCCTCATCTACTTCTGCTGGGACCCTGACTGCTACCTACCCTCTTAGAGACCCGGGGAAAAGCCGCCACTGGTCCTACATGAGCCCCTCAATCAGGTCACTGCTGACCACACCAGATATGAGAAGCTGACCACGGTGAACAACCCAGAGGCTCTCTGCTAACAATTTGGAATAGAGTCACAGAAGCTCTGAGTGACTGAGCCAGCAGAGAGCTGGCGAATTATAAGCTCACCCAGAGATAGCAAGAGTCAGTGCCATGGCAACCCAAAGCTGCAAGCAAGCTGAAGCTACTATAGGGCAGTCACAAAAATTGGTTTATGGAGGAAAGATGCAGAGTGTTATTTATTAATGATGTGAAGGCTTTAATATATTCAGGAAAAATGTGTTCTAACAATATGCAAGCTAATGTAAAATCACCTAATGTGGGGTTTTTTCAACTATTTAACTGTGTCTTTAAAGTCCCAGAAATATCGTTCCTACCAAAGTCACGTGAATGAGGCTACGTCTAAATATTTACTGCACAAAATGCAAGGATGCCACTCGTTACCAAGTCTTGTTAATATGTGTGTGTTGGGTAGATATGGAGAGGAGGGGGTAATGTTATTTAATAAACTGTGGTTACCCATTACTAACTTCAAATCTAAGTTTTGAATTTAGATCACTAATGAAATACAATGGAATAGAAAATATCAGAAGGCATCATGGTTATAACAGTAAATATTGTTTCGTGAAACTGATTTCAGTGATACATATACTTGATCACAATGTAAAATGTATTTCTACGGGGTCAAACAGTTTGCAAAATTCTGATTGACTAAATTCTGTGGTTCAGAAATTACCCTGTTATACTGTCAATGTGGAGGTGAAAAATGAAGAAAACACAGTAGAGTTTTTATAAATAATTTTGTTAACATCTATAGGAATCATATTTTGAGCATTAGTATTTTCTTCCACTGATGGTTTAAAGTTGGGACCAAGTTACCATTTCATCATCTTCCTTTTCACTTTTCTCTTTTTTGCAAACTGCAGAAGGCAAGAGCCTTGACAATACTGTAATCATTGAGGTACCTCTCTAGTGCCTGGAACATCAAAGGCTCTAGATAAACATTTGACACATTTCTGAAAAATGATCTGTTCGCCAAGTCATTGTATCTACATCACAATCAGTGGTATGAATAAGGTATTTAAAAATTCCATATACGCATTTCCATAATCAAACATCATATGATCACTGGAATACCCCATGGAAAGTACTTTAATATCAATTTTTTCAAAGAGTGCACATATGTAAAGGAGATATTGTTACGTTATTCCTTGTATTATTTTTGGTTGGCATTTTTATTTTAGACATGATAATGCTGATGATAACACAGGGTCAGTAATAAACATTACCAGCTGTAGTGGGTTAAATTGTGGCCCACGAAGGATGTGTCTACTTGGAACCCCAGAACGTGACCTTATTTGGAATACGGGTCTTTGCAGATGTAATTAAGATAAGGGTCTCAAGATGAGATCATCCTGGATTAGACTGAGCCTTAAATCCAACAACAAGTGTCCTTACAAGAGACAGAAAAGGAGAGGAGGTCACAGGAGGACAGAAACAGAGATTGGAATTATGAGCCCCAAAACAAGGAATGTCAAGGGTTGTCAGGAGCTGCCAGAAGCTAGGAGAGAGGCACGGAACAGATTGTCCCTCAGAACCTCTAGAGGGAACGTGGCCTTGTTGACACCCTGATGTTGACACCTTGATTTTGTTGACACAGGTTTTCAGAACTGTGAAAGAATAAATTTCTGTTGTTTTAAGTCACCAATTTTGTGGTAGCCCTAGGAAATGAATATGCCAGCTGAATAATTTACTAATAGTTTAAAAAAGTCACACCAATTATAAGCTTGGTTCTCTTAGCTCTTGCTTGACTCATATTCTTCATTTAGAGAATGTTGGTGAGTTACCATTGCTGGAATTTATTTTGAAATTGAGTGTTAAATTTCTGCGGCTACTTAAGTGCATAAGGGCACACAGCGACTGCCTCTCTTGGGACTGTAAACTAGACGATTGTTTGGATTTTTTTTTTTTTTGCTTAATATTTCCTTTTATTTAGCAGTTACCAAGATAATGACTTAGTTTCTTTTTATTATATATAAGTTAATTTATTAATATTAGAGTTCATTAGTGAATAGCAGAATTAATTAATGTAACAGATTATGAACTTGTAGCAAATTTTGTTTAGTTTTGCTTTATAAGATAAGCAATAAATCAGATCTCCCACCAGTTAACATTTTGCTGCTGATCTTTCTTGCAATACTGCCTAATGATAGTTTTTCATTACCTTTTGAAAATGAGCATTTTTAAAAATTGAGGTATCATTGACATATTATATATATATATATATATATTGTTTTAATCTTAGAAAGTCAAATAATTTCAGGGGTAAAACTGAAAAATTAGACTTTAATTCCAACTGAAGGGCAGATTAGCAGAGTGATGAGGAACAGACTCATCACTGAGTCTGGGATGGGGTCAGACAGTCCTGGATAGGAACCTCTTAAGTGGGTGAATTTGGACAAATTACGGAAACTCTCTGGGCTTCTCTTTGCTCAACTGTAAAATAAGGATTATTGAACTCTCCAGACTATTACCAGACAACTGACTAAGGGAGGCACTCTTAGGACAAAGTCTTAATAGTATCTCAGAAAAGGGAAGTCAGGGGAGGATCTTTATAGGGTCTAGGCTCTGGGTTCAAGTGACTTCAAGCAGGTCTTTCAAGAAGGGAACGGCCTAAAATTGGGCTAAGATCCTGACATAATTGTTTAGAATTGATGCATACAGGGAGGGGAGAGTCTTAAAGCAAGTCTTGATAGGTAACCATGGTTTAATGAGAACAAGAAGTCTGCCCATGACGAGCAGACTGTTATCTCAGATAAATTTGATCTGCAGAAATTTCCTGAAGCAAACGGAGAACTTATTTATTGGTTTTCAGTCTTATCTTTCCCAGGAAAAGTTTTCATGGAACAATAACTAAATCATATTGGTACAAGTGATCTCAGTTCTAAGTCCAAGGAGCCACTTCTTCTGGTTGTACTAAGGAGTGAGACCATGGTTCCATATAGTGTCTGCCACATTGCAAGGACTAAATAAGCAGTTAACTTATTATTATTATCCATTTAACTTTATTTGTAAAGACAAGACAAATGTAGCCATAAAATCTTGACACCCCTCAAATTTTTATTGCTTTTTATAAGTAATAAGCAGAATCAATGGCTTTTGGCTTTCCTGTAATTCAGGAGCTGCTAAACTACTAAAGTTATTGGTAGAATTTGAACTTATGGAAATAACGGGACAAAAAGAGGGAAAAAATGAGGGCTCTTTTCCTTTGTCATGATTCTAGCTGGCTCTATATGTGCATTCCCCCAAGGACTCTTGAGTAATCAGCTCTCCACAACCTGCACATCTTCAGGAAGGAGCTAACCTTTGAAAATGCAGAGAGGTTTCCTGGGTGGTGTATCACGTGGAAATGCAATGCTTTATGGACATCAGAGGTGTCTGTTCACTCACTGTGCATAATCTCGGTTGAGTTAGTAAAATTTTCTAGCAAGGGGACTACATCTCTCCAGCCTCAGAACATACAAAGCCCAGAGGAATTCCTTGAGTGATTGTACTGGCTGCAGAATCTATAGATAGCAGCTGAGTTCGTTGCAGGGAACAGAAGATAACATGACCGGCTGCCTGTGTGACTCCAGAAATGAGTCTCCCTCCACCGAACCCTGGAGCAGCATCCTAGAGACAGGAGCAGTTACCCTGCTTCTCTCCTCTGACCATTTCACTCCAGGGCGTCTGAAGCACCCTCACTCAATTTCCCCATCTCTGACACACAGAGAGAAACAGCCCATGCAATCTTAACTGTTCTGATGTACCATAAATTAAATTAAATAATCCATGGTCCTTAGAAGAAAATTCTTTATAAACCCAAGGTATTGCTACTATTTGATAATGAAGTCAAGTGTAGAATGGATAGGAAACTTCAGCAGGTCAGACTAATAATAGAAATGCTGATTTGAATGAGCACAAATGCAATGCATAGACTGTGTTTTAAAAAATGCAACAGCAGTGGAAAACAACATGGACATTCCTCAAAAAATTAAAAATGGAACTACCATACAATCAGCAATTCCACTCCTGGGCATTTATCCAAAGAAAGCAAAAACACTAATTCGAAAACATGTATGCACCCCTATGTTCATTGCAGCATTATTTACAATAGCCAAGATATGGGAACAACCTAAGTGTCCATCAATAGATGAATGAATAAAGAAGATATGGTATACAATGAAATATTACTCAGCTATAAAAAAACATAAAATCTTGCCATTTGAAACAACATGGATAGACCTAAAGGGTAAGTGAAATAAGACAAAGACAAACACCATATGATTTCACTTACATGCAGAATCTAACAAACAAAACAAATAAACAAACATAACTAAACAGAAACAGAGTCACAGATAGAGAAAACAAACAGGTGGTTGCCAGAGAGAAGAGCGTGGAGGGATGAGTGAAGTAGGTGGGGCAAATTAAGTGGTACAAACTTCCAGTTGTAAAATAAATGAGTCACATGAAGGTACAGTGTGGGGCATATAGTTGATAGTTATGTAATATCTTTGTGTGGTGACAAATGGCAACTAGACTTACAGTGGTGACCATTTCTGAAATGTATAGAAATACTGAACCTCTATGTTGTGTAACAGGAACTAACATAGTAACTGTAGGTCAATTATACTTCAAAAACAAACCAACTCATAGGAAAAGAGATCTGATTTGTGGTTACCAGCAGTGGGGGATTGGGGTTGGGGAAATTGGAAGAAGGCAGTCAAAAGGTACAAACTTTCAGTTATAAGATAAACAGTTACTAGGGATGTAATGTGCAACATGATAAATATAATTAACACTGCTGTTTGTTATACATGAAAGTTAAGAGAGTTATCAGTTATCACTAAGAGTTATCACAGGGAAACAATTTTTTTTCTATTTCTTTAATGAGAAATATGAGACGGATGTTCACTAAACCTACTGTGGTAATCATTCCATGATGTATGTAAGTCAAATCATTATGCTGTACACCTCAAATTTATAGTGTTGCATGCCAATTATATCTCAATTTTAAAAATAAACATAAAAGTGCAACAGCATATAGCTCCCAAACATGCTATGATCTTAGGAACCAAGTAGTAGATGTATTTAGCTAGTGACTAGGTAAGATGATGGATATTTGACATTAGTTACTTATATGCTTAATTGGTCTGAACATTTACCTTACACTGCTTTTTCATGATTAATTTGCTCAATTTGTTAAAAGGGTTTCCTAAGCAAATGTGACTTCATTTCAGCACCTGTTTGAATTCCAACTATTGGTGTATTTTGGCTTAATAGCTGAATGCCTAAGAGTCAGGTTCCAGGGCCTTACTACCTAACTCTGCATTCCCACCTACCATTTTCTGGCTATGTACCCCTGGTCAGATTACTTAACGTCTCTGTACCTCAGTTTCTCTAATGAAAAAAAATGAAAATAATAACCACAGTTACCTCAGAGGGTATTTGGGAGGATTAAATGCGTTAATGTAAAGTAATTCAAGAGCTCAGTGCATAGTGTGTCATATATTCCAGCTCTTATTTATTTTCCTTGAAATTACCTATAGGAACTTTACCACCTGACATTTACAGAGACATTGTCCTATGGATCCATACTGTGTGGAAGGATTCTGCAGTGCTTTTAGTTTGAACCTGTGTCCTCTATAGCCTGTGTTATAAAATGAGTCTGGGCAAGAAGGAAATTTGGGCTTAAGGTCCAATGCAGCCATGAACTATGTGATCTTGAGTGCATCACTTCAACCCTCTGGACCTATTCACTCAAAAAAAAAGGGGGGGGGCAGGAGTGGGCTGACTGCATCATCCTAAGACAACGTAATGTGCTAGAAAGAATCCTAGAGCAAGAGTCCAAAGTTCAAGTTCTAGTTCTAGCACTTGTTAGGTGTAAAATTCACAAAAAGTCACACTTCATGGAAACTTAGTTTCCATATCTGGAAAATGGGCAGAGTAATATCAGAAACACTCCTCTTCCAGATTTGTGGTGAGCATAAAATTAGATAATGAAGAAAGCACTTTGTAAATGAAAAAGCACCAAATAAATGTAAGGTAATATTATTTATAAAATTCTATTTATTCTAATTTTTATGCTAAATCTTATTATTTTCCTACAGTCTTTTACAAGTGTTTGTGCTCCTACAGGCAGAATTCTGTGGGTTAGAACCAGACTATAAAAATGCATTTGTTGGACCTCAGACTATCTACTATAAACAATGTTTTCCCTTTGTTAAGATAAGAGCAATACATTTTCAGTTTGTCCCTGAGTCATCATCTAAGCATAACTCTGTATGAATCAAGAAATCAGGGGCTTCCCTGGTGGTGCAGTGGTTGGGAGTCTGCCTGCCGATGCAGGGGAAACGGGTTCGTGCCCCAGTCTGGGAGGATCCCGCGTCCCGTGGAGCAGCTGGGCCCGTGGGCCATGGCCGCTGGGCCTGCGCGTCCGGAGCCTGTGCTCCGCAATGGGAGAGGTCTCGGCAGTGAGAGGCTCGCGTGCCGCAAAAAAAAAAAAAAAAAAAAGAAATCTAAGAATTATCTATTTATTCATGTTTTCCTTTTTGTGCAAATATCTCTGCAGATATAATTTAAGAGATAACTTGCTTCAGACGCAAGAGGGAAGAGATATGGGAACATATGTATATGTATAAATGATTCACTTTGTTATAAAGCAGAAACTAACACAACATTGTAAAGCAATTATACTCCAATAAAGATGTTAAAAAAAAAAGAAATAACTTGCTTCTGTCTTAGGCTTTCTTAATATTTGAAAGGTGCTGTTGTAAAGGAAGAGGGTAAAGGAAGATTATCCTCACAAAGAAAGGAGACACACACACACGACATAGACACACATAGACACAAATATCAACACAAACTCTATGCTACAACCAGAAAAGCACCTTCCTACCACTGGGCCCTTGTCTATGTTGTCCCTGTCACCTGGAATTCCTTTTCCTCCCATATCTACCTGTCCAATCCTACCTAGAATTCAGAGCTTTGTTAAAATCAAATTTTTGGTGGGAGGCATTGAGTGGTTCTTTGTCCTACCAATAATCTTTAAGATAGTTACTTCCGGGGCCTCCCTGGTGGCGCAGTGGTTGAGAGTCCGCCTGCCGATGCAGGGGACACGGGTTCGTGCCCCGGTCTGGGAGGATCCCATATGCCGCGGAGCGGCTGGGCCCGTGAGCCATGGCCGCTGGGCCTGCGCATCCGGAGCCTGTGCTCCGCAACGGGAGAGGCCACAACAGTGAGAGGCCCGCGTACCGCAAAAAGAAAAAAAAAAAAAAAAGATAGTTACTTCCTTTTTCCACATGACAAAACTGACAAACAAGAGATTAAATGATCTGTTCGAGGTCACCTTTGTGAAATTTGCAGAAAACTTTAACTCGGGTGTTTTTCCCCTTGTACCCCACATATACCTTCTCAAATCACTGTAGTCTGGACCAATTCACACCCCCTGCCACTAGTCCAGCTCTCCTGGAACACATATATGATACCGTATGGTGCTCTGCATTAGAGTTCCCTGTGAATAGACCCCTCCACCCCCAGAGGGTCGGTCCCAGAGGGCAGTAACCACTCTCATCTTCAAACCCATCATAGCTCTCAGCACTGCATATGCATCCAGGTATTGCAAAATTTGTATTTGTTGAAGTTGGAGTGGGACATCCCCAGGGTAATTCCTGCTACCTTTCTATGAATGAACTCAGGTTTGTATGAGTCCGCTTTGATTCTCACCTGAGGAAGATCTTCAGGAAACAGCAAAGGCACCACAATGTAGATGCAAGAGATGGCAAAGACTCAAGGCCTATCACTGCCCCTGCGAGCTTTGTAATTCTCAGATGCAAAGCTCTCCATGGAAAGAACAAGGCATGATGGGCAATCCCTCCCAGAGAGCTTTTGGGAGCGACCTGTCCTGGACATGTCCTGAGCTAACTGTGGTCTGAGGGCCCAACGCCACTGGGAGCATGATTTTAATGACTGCCATTACTTCTGCCATTACTACCACCCAACAAAAACCATCACTGGCTCAATGTGGTAATCCCTCTGCTGTGCAGTGCCATGGGACTCCAGAGCGCGACAGCACATATGGTCTCTGCCAACAGCGCTATTCATCAAAGGAGGATAAAAATCACAGTCGTACCCTGCTCTTCATAGTCGGGAATGGCTTTAGGCAAGTCCCAGCTTCAACTCAGCTTGGGTCTTTCAAAGATGCAGCCCCCCGTTTTTCTACGAAGCACTTCATAAAAGTGAAAATGGAACACATGCTGAGTGGGATTTGCAGAATAATGAAAACCCTGTAATTAGTAAGCAATAGTTAAAACTGTATTACCCTGTAAGAGCAAGGCATAGTAACAAGTTAATGCAGTTACTAATTCAGCTTTTCTAGAGATAGAAGCAAACAGTGCAATTAAATCCTTCATCGTTAACTTTGCAGGGGCCTAATGAAAGGGAAATAAATGAGCGGGAGCCCCTTCTTCCCACCTCTGCTGTGCCATCAGGGGAGAGGTTCCCCACCTCCCCCTCTCCAATCCCTTCTGAAAAATAAAACAGGCCACCAGCTGTGAAATGGATTATGCCCTGCCACTCTGCACCTGGAACAGAAGCCCTCATTTTTGACAAAGATTGCCAAGAATTTTGCATCACTGCCTTGCAGCTTTCTCTTCCCTCATTAGCCCGCTCCTTCTGCTTAACAAAAAATTTGCTGTGTGCTGATTTGTGGGTGAATGTCGGCGCACATTGTATCCAGAGATTCTCACCTAGGCCAATACACAGAACCAGTCTAACTCACCATCTCTACCTGTAACCCTTCTCCCATACAAACCCAATCCACTCCAGGCAAATGATCGACCCACCATCTACCAAACACAATTCTCACTTTCTGATCACTACATCCTTCAGTCTGCTTGCAAAGTCATTCTGGAGTGGATACAAAATGAAGACAATTTCTCCCAGCCACCCACATTGGAGGACACTGGTCTGATGTAGTGAGCGGCAGTTCACTGCCATAAAGAGGACAGATGAGAGGTTGGCTCAACTCTTTGATGCTAAGCAAAAACCCCAGAAACTCACCTATCTCTGTGTAATTATAACTTTTAGCATCCTGCAGTACCAAGCCAAATAGTTCCTACTTGTACATGCATTGTTATAAATGAACAACCAAATTCAGTACATGGTTGGTCAATTCTGTACACAGAATAGTGACCTCTGGGTGATTATTTTGATCAACCTAACTCACACATTTCTGGTTCAACAGAGGTATTCAATGAAGACCTAAGACTGTGTGTAAATGGAACACAATTTCATAAAGGGTTAATTTAGAATATCTAAACAGCGAATTAACTTGTATTTCACTGAATCTAAGGTGCCACTAATCGTAAGACACACCATTATTTAATCTGTCATGGAGAAAAAAAATGTCCATTGAACCATGACACCATGCTTTCTTATTAGAACTTTTCATTTTCTGTTATGCTAAATTTATTTGATATAGATATGTGTTTTTAAAACAACACATGACCACAATACAAACATCTATACCAAGTTTCCACACGCACAGCAATGACCACATTGTCACATCTGCCACCTGACCAACAGTGATGGTGACACCATCAATTATAAGGTGCATCCTGATTTCAAAATTGTTAAATTGTAAGAAAAAGGGCACTTCCACAGTGGTGAAACATAGCACCTGTATTCCTGAGATGAGGACTGCATGCAGTCAATAGCCTCTCCTCACCTGACATCAGCTGTAGCCCCAAGTGGGGAATGGCTCCTATCCGTGTCCTTGGAGTCTTCTTCTTCCTCTGTCTCTTCCTTCCTGTGCTCCACCATGGTCCCTCCAGGGCTGGCTGCACAGCTAACGCCTCACACTGGCCTACTCCGTGGCCAGTTGTTAAGACTCAAGCTTTTTTTTTTTTCTTTTTCCTTTTCTAAAACTCCTTCAGGCTCACCATCACTATCTTGTTCCTACTATTATTACTCTTTACGTTCTTTTCCTTAAGCTTCTTTTTCTTTACATCAAGAAAAACTTCCATTGATTGAAAATGAGTAACTCTTCTCTCCCAGGAGGCATGTAGAGGTCTGCAAAGACGTGCGGGTAGAAAAGAACAGTGATCCAGGATGCTAGTTCAAAGAGTGTCCCTCCCTCACTTGCAGGAAGTGAAAGTAAACATACTCTATTAGACTACCTTTTTTTTTTTTAACTTAAATTTCTTTTTTCTATTATACAGCAAGATGAAAGGGAATACCTTGTCTCTGGGGTATCAGCTCCTGGCAGGAAGAGAAGAACAGAAAGCCCTTTAACTCTTTACTGGCTATCACTGTGGTTATCTAACCATCTCACGACCCCTCAGCCAGAATGGGCAAGACTGCCCTACATGCCTTACAGCCTTACACACACATACACACACACACACACACACACACACACACACACACCCCTCAAGCTGACTGTTGATTTTTTATTTACTTTGTTTTGTCTTCAAAGAGGTTTTTAATATTCATGTTAACTTGGTTTCATCTATATGGAAATGTTCAGGGACATGTGGGCATTCTGTGATTTGTCCTGGTTCTAAATGCCCCTGAGGGTGGCCCTGACCCATAGATACACATACAAGTTGGCTTCAGAGCCAACTTCAAGAACTTACCTCGCTGACCCCCAAACCTGAAGTGAACTCATCCTCCTCTGCCCAGTGATAGTTCTTAGAGTCTATTCTCCCTATTTGGTGTTTATATCCAGTGGTGTGCTGGTAAATATTTAACAACTGGCTGGGGGTGGGAGGTGGAGGGAGGAAGTCTTGGTTTTCAGTGCTTGTTAATTTCTATGGAGTAACTACTCCCACCACGGCTGAGTTCAAGCCACCAACGTGACATCACCCAACATAGTTGGAAGAAATGCACGCGGCACACCATATAGACATAGTAGATATAAATGACCTCAAGATTAGAGATGATAGTAAAATGTAGTAGAATGATTAGGAAGTGATGAGTTTCAGTTCCTTATTACCTTTGTTTTTAATATAATTTATTTAATCATAAGTTTATATAATTTAATTTTTAATAATGGCTGAGTTTAGCAATCAGCTCTCAAAACTCTAGAAAATTTAGCAGCTGGCTCCTTGCAAGCCAGTATGAGCAGCTCCAGCATGCATATTTAATTATATATTCAATAAAGTATATACTATCTTGTTTTATTATTATCTTTATCTTTTATGTCCCCAACTAGATTATACACTCTTGAATATAAAGTTACTGTTCTCATACTTCTTTCCATTTACTCTGCTGCTAAACACGAAAAGGTAATTAATTTCCAACACTAATAATGATGTTTCCTCATTAAAAATGTTTTTGAGGGACCATTAAAATTCACTAATAACAAAATTTTGGGCACACCCCAAATCTGACTCTTCCTGCAATCACATTTTTAACCAAAAAAGCTTATGAACTAAAAAATATATTATCAAAAAAGATATATTACTATCAATGTAATTGAATCATTTTGCCACCAATTATAAGATCATCTACTATTAAGAGCAGCAGTGACAAGCATTTTTATCAATGCTCTTGAGAACACTGATCAGCTTTCAATCACCAACAAGCAAGCAAACCAGCCCCTATTGCTGTTGAAGTTAGAGTTCTATGGGAGAGAGTATTCCTGGGTGGAAGTCCTGTGGTGGGAGAACCAAACTGAGAAACTTAATTAACCAAACCCCCAAGAGTGATCAATCCCCTTAAAATTTACACTTAGAAAGAATTGGCATATAACCCCAAATGCCAACTATTTTCAAGGAGATACTGTTATGGTTCCCCTTTGAGAAATAGCTTTCCAGTAACAATAATATTGCTTTCAACCAACCAGGATCCTTCCTTTCCAGAAACAAAGAATCAGATTAGCAATGAGAAGGGTATTTGTTGAGTATCAAACCAGAACACAGGAAATTTAAAGGTCTTGAAAGAAGCATTCTCCAGGCTATAAACAATCCAAATGAACCATCCCTGTTCCACAATGGAGTGTATCTATCTGATCCCAAGACTGTTACTATCTACTAAAGTGTATCTGTCACAGTTACAAAGTGCTGGTAAAGTCAGTGAAAATTCTCAATGTCAGTGAAAATCACCAAAACCGTTATTAGCTCAAGTTACAACTGAATGAATTTTAGCTTTATATGCTACAGTTACACTGCAAACATAGCTCACTGAGAATATGCCCTAGTCCAGGGTTGGCAAATGCATAGCACACATACTGCCACCCACCATTTCCTACACCCTTGGCAGACATCAGTAATTGATTACTACACTCTTCTTCCATTCCTTCTAACACAGTCCAGTAGGCAGCACTCCCAATCCTGGCCCTAGGCTCCAGATAAAGAATTAGGAAGCAAGGTACGTGCAGGCCTCTCACTGGGAGAGTAAGGGTTACAAGTGACTAAGTGTGGTATTTCAGGTTCCTTCGGATGGTGTTGCCATCAGAGGGCAGCCACTTTCCACACAAGCAGAACCATCTCTTTATCTCCCTGTACTTGCCCCTCTCTAAACATCTTACGTTCATCTCAGTCACTTTCCTATTTACTTGTCTTCCTGCCTTCATGAGACAATGAGCTCCTTGAGGGCAAGGCCAGTCTTTCTGTCCTCCTGCCACCATGGTGCTTAACACACAGTAGGGCCTCTCCTAGCACACAGTAGGGCCTCTGTATGCATTTATGAGTTAAATTATTGACCAAGTGTGCCGAAAATCACAGACCCCTTCTTCGGGGTTGTAGCAAGTTTTCCCCAAGTTCTTAGGCATGGGCTTGGGCCCTGCTCTCTCTAATTCCTCATACCATAAATAATTCCCATAAGGGCACTAGTCTTTTGGCTCTTCCACCCCGTAGAATGAAGCTGCCTAAGTCTGCATCCAAAAGGTTTGATGCAGAAAGAAACTCTGGATGTCCTTCAGTCTTACGTCGTAGCACTTTTCAGTGGTGGTCTCACAGCCAGGCTGTGGGGCTACGTTTCTCATCAATATTACTTCTGGCTGCAACCCTTCTCCCACCCTGAACATCTTAGAGCATTTTTTCCCCTTGTTGACTTTAATGACATTCTTCCAATAGCCTTTTGAAATTGAGCAAGCTCCTGGGAGCCACTTAAAAAGGGCTATGTTCTTCCTGGTCAGCATTTTCGATCTCTGATTATAACTTTACAGGATGGCTTTCACTTAATACTTCTAAGGTGGGGCTGAGAGTAACTGATGGTTTCAAAACTAAATCTTCAGTGGCCTCTGTCAATGTATTGAGATTTAATGCCTCTTACGTTCTTAGAGAGGCTGCTGAAAGCAAAGAGGAAACATATGTTATCTTTCATCCTAGGAAGACAGAGGAATTTTATTAGAGTGTAGTAAAATATTTACAAGAACAGTAGAATTTGTGGGATTCAAAAACTAAATTCACCTCAAACCTTCCTTTGCATGTTTGCTTCTAGAGGAAACTGTTATGGGATAGTCTCAATAGGTCACTTTGGAAATCCTGCTTTTAATGAACGGATGAGAAAAGATGAGTGTTTTTTCTGCAGAAAGAACATTTTTCTCACCCCCTTCCTTCATAAGAAGATAAAAATATGCTCAAAATACAGTATAGAAATAAGGGAATTATTCTGAAACAGAAACAAAAACATTTTGACTCAAGAAAGGAACCTCAGTCACGTTAGAGTATTTCTTTAAAATGAAAAATAGGCTTTACTTTTTGTTTAGAAGGGAACTTTCTCTCCCAGTCTTTAGTTGTGACTTTCTATTTTCTCAGACTTACTCTTTTGGGCCTCATTGCATTCTCTTCATCTTCCCTGAATACTTCCATGTTGCTTTGTTGGTACTACTGTCTTTCTGGAGAGCCATTTCATTCCTTTCCATGCTGCTTCTTCCATCAAATGTAAACTACAGTACCTTTACCAGCACATTACAGAAGCTCCATCCACCCATCCATCCATTCAATAAACATGTATAGTAGGTCTGCCATTGCCTAGATGTGGCCAATACAGACACTGAAAGCAGTCCTCACTCTGTCAGTTTAGTCAGAACTAGACTCTTTGGAAACCATCGGGCAACATTACAGACCTTATTACATTTTCATACTATATTAAAATTCTCAGGGACCGTCATCATTCCTCCATGCTTAAGGGTTCTGATTAGCTGACATATTTGTAGCACGAACCTAGTGGGCAGGATGTAACTATGATTCCTTGATCTGAATCTAGAAGCCTTCAGTCTGCCTACAGTGCTGGGAGAGAAAGCAGAGGGAAGACTGGAAGAAGTCTGGTACTTCAGCAAAGAACAGGCATAAATTCATAGAAAGAGAGCTCTGCTTTCCTCTAATTCAACAGGTCTAGGGTAAGACACCATGCTCCTGGGATTAGGTTTTTCCCACAGCAGAGCTGTATCAACCCATTACAAGCTTACTTGAGATGACGCACATCTTCTCTCTTAACATTCTTCCTGGCCAAACTAACCAGGTCTGGCATAAACCTCAGAGCCCATAGTGAGATTCTGACATCCAGCTCACAGCAGTGGCACACTAGCCCAGTAAGTAACCAGGTTTTCTATGAGGTAAATGATCCTTAAAGCCAAAAAGTACACTCACTCTGGGCTAGCTCAAGAGATGTCAATTCAGACAGAAGCTTATCTCCAAAGAACTTTAAAAAGCATTCCAGATTTCACCTCTCTCTCAAGCCCATACTTGAAGTCAGCAATTATGTAATGCTCATAATTATTAAATTAAAAGGCATTTGTTTAATGGAGCAGTTTCAGTATCCAGTGTTGAGCTGCTTTCTGCCACCATATGGCTTTGGGCATGAAGTGATTAAACTATCATGTCCACAGCCTCTGCTCCTGGGTTATTTAATGGTGCTATACATCGCCAACCCTGAGTTGAAGGGGAATCTGCTTTCAGTTTACATTCCCAGTGGAAAGTGACTCCTTTTGGCCGACAGGGGTTTAAATCCTCCTCCAATCACAATGGCATGCGGACTCACTGCTGATCAGGCAGGCAGTCAGTAGATGAGACATGTCCAATCCTAACTCAGGGCAGGGAGAGATCTTTCATTGTGCAGCCATTCCCAGGGTTCAAACACAAAGAGAAGAATAATATGTAGTGACTAATAAAGGAAGAAGCAAGAATAGAAGCCCAAGCACAGAACCCTTGAGACAAGAACAATTAGGAGCACATTAAGTGGCCTATACCCTGGACCAGCTCAAAGACTACTTTCCTGGCTAATAGTAATAGCTACCAGGCATTAATCACATCTTCTGTGCCAAGCACACTGCTGAGCACTTTGGTATATATCACCTCATTTAATCTTCCCAATAGCTCTTAATAAGAATGCACTATTATTGTCCTCATTTTACTGATGGCAACACAGAGACTTAGAGGAATTAAGTAAGTTGACCAAGGTCACAGCTAATTGGTGGTGGAGCTGAAATTCAAACTCAAGTCTGCTTGACTCCAGGCCCTAAGTTCTTTAACCCCAATGCTGGTTGATCATGACAGCCAGTCCTTAGTAAAGGGTTAACTGGTGATGAATACCACCACACCATGGGTGTTTTTTTAGTTCCCTGTTTCTAAATATGACTAGTAAACTATGTACAATCCTCACTTCAATGGGTAGACATAGTCATTTCCAGAGACCCTTTTGTTGGCTTCATTAAACCCAAAGTTAAGAAACCACTTCAGGTGCTATTACATACAGATACCTGATCCAGCAAACCATATCTAACTATTTTCAGTAAGACTCTGGAAACTCATTAAGGGCAAAAATAGATAACTATCTCCTGTTCAGAATTTTGCCTTGACAAGGCTTATGCTCTCTTAATGTGATATCCAGTATAGTATTTTAAGTATTTTTAGGAATATAATACAGTTCCTGTCCCCAAGGATCTCACTCTCCCACTGGGGATACTGAAAACAGAAAGTTCAGTAATACTCAAGAACATAAACAATTTAAGCCCTCAATGGCCCAGACAGTACTAAGAATATGTGGACAATCAAAAGTCCTCAAAACAAAGCACTTGCTACTTTGCTATGTGAATGACCAATTCACAGACCTCATCCTACCAGACTAAAATCAGAAAAGGAACTCTTGTTCATATGCTTTACTCAGAAAAGGAACTCTTGTTCATATACTTTACTCAGCATAAATAAACCATTCAGAACCATAATTGCCCTGGAACTTTGGGTGCCATGGTCAAAATGTCTTCTATGAAATTTAATACGACTGGAATCCAGTCAATCCCTTTGGAAATTTCTAGCACAGTTCTGAGAGTTTGAAACTTCTTGCAAAAGACAGTGGCACTGTCTCACCCTCAGCAAACAGCTTCTTTTTCCTGATGGGCCCTGCTTCATTAACTTTAACTGGTGTTTTAATATTCAGTTTGTACTTCTAAACTTTTAAAGCCTTTATCAGATGTTCTTTGAAACCAAATGCACACCACTAAAATACACATGTTTCCAACGTGATCAGATGTCTTTTAAACCTATTTGCAAAGACCTTGAGAGGACAAAGAATGTGTTTAAGGACAGGAGCTAGCATGGCGCCAGTAATGAATGGTTCGGTTCTGCCAACAATACCCAAAACGAAGACAATAATTTTTTAAAGCCTTGTTTTGCTTTGGCAATTTTAAGTAAAGCATTTTCACGTATATTATCTTATTTAGTTCCTCAGATAACCATAGAGCCAAGCAGAGTGAGTTCCATTATGCCCATTTTAAAGTAAGAAAACTATGGTTCAGAGCATTCAAATAGTAGAGTCAAGCCTATGCAACCAGTAAGCGGCAAAGTTGGCACCAGAATTCCGGCCCTCTGGCCCCCTGCCCATTGCCGTTTTAATTCAGCTATTTATACCAAACAATATAACTTCTATTCTTATGTGATCCCTGCAAGGACAGGTTGCAAATCCTATTTGGTTTTGGATCCCTGACTTGGGACAAGTATGAGTTTATGGTGGACCCGTAATAAAGACACTTTGTTCTAGTGTCTGTGCTTTTCACAGTTACTATTACCAGTTAGCTGGGTTGAGCTGAGACTAAGAAGGCCAAAATTCCAGGTTTTAAATATGCATAGCACAGTTAGCTTTCTTGTATTCCATAGCCATACAATGGAATAGGACTAATCATCTTACTAACCAATCCCAACAGGGATCTGGCAAGTTAATGGATAGCTTGATCCAACTTATCTAACCATACCTTTCTTATGGATGGATTTAGGATTCCATATACATGGGAGCAGGGACTGTCACACCTACAAATAACTTCTCAGGGAATGTCCTCATCTACTAGCTCTCTGGGGAGGATTCCTGACAAGGGCTTAGAGATCAGTGGCCATGATCTGTTCCCAGTGACACTCCCCCATCCAACCTGGCATAACTGATTAGAGCCATTTTGGTGCTTGACCCAAAGGCAGTCAATCGGCAGCCAAAAACCTTTGAGGCGTCCTGGCAAGAAGGCTCTGCCCTAATAGAAATGATGGGAATTTATGGGGCTGATCAAATGTTCCTTATTAGGAATTCAAAGTGAAGATATAAGGAGAGGGTAGCTTAGGAACTAGAAGAGAGATCCATGGATGGAGACACGTTGATGGTAGAGCCCCAGAGCAGGGGACAAGGGAAACCTCCTACCTGGCTTCCAGCCAGGGTTACAGAGCTGATGGTTGTTTGTTGGAGCTGGGCTGGGTTTTCTTCCCTTCTCGGCCAGTTATTCTTTAACTTTTTTTTGGATCTCAAGCCCTTTGATTATCTGATGAAAGATATGGGCTCCTGTCCCAGAAAAATTTATATACACACATTCAGACCAATGACTGCATTTAATTTCAAGGGATTTCTTGATCTCCTAAAGCACAACTTTGACCCTGGGAATCTATGGACCACAGGGCAAGGACTCTTGTTTAACTATTAGTTCACCGAGGACGGCTATGGTATCACATTCATCTCTGAAGCTCAGCACCTAGTATAGGGCTTGGAACACCTTGGTTGAATGAGTGAGTGAGTGAATGAATGAGTCAATACGTAATTGAATAAAAGAAAAACAACTAGGAGTTCATGCCCTACTGACAGCACATTGGAAGTATCCTCTTCCTCTTTTTTTTTTTTTTTTTTTTTTGCGGTAAGAGGGCCTCTCACTGTTGTGGCCTCTCCCGTTGTGGAGCACAGGCTCCGGACGCGAAGGCTCAGCGGCCATGGCTCACGGGCCCAGCCGCTCCGCGGCACGTGGGATCTTCCCGGACCAGGGCACAAACCCGTGTCCCCTACATCGGCAGGCGGACTCTCAACCAGTGCGCCACCAGGGAAGCCCCTCTTCCTCTTTTTATGAATATGAGTTGGGTAGTCTGGCTGGAAGGAATGCCTGTTACTCATATATGCCCAGATGATCCTTTAGTATATCCACGGACACGCCTGATGGGCCCACCATCCCCTTCCACACCTGGAACTAGAAGGGCATTCATTGTACCTGCCTGTATACAAATGAGAACTTGGAGTGTCATAGCCTGGAAGGGCAGCCCTACTTTTCCAGTAGATACATACATGAATATCTACTGTTTTCTACCTAAAAGGTATGTAAAATGATTATTTAGAATTTTACCTGCTTTGTCCTAATGCACAATTTTAAAATAATTATTGCACTTTTATTTCTTTTCTGACTTCTGGGATAAAAGCCTAGTTATTTTCAATAATCTAGGATTCAGTTTGAGGGTGAACATTAGCTGGCTTCTCCATTCACTACTTATGTCCTATTTTACAGAGAGGGAGAGCGAGAGACCAACAGATGGATACAGAAAGAGAACGGCCTACTTTCCTGCAATTGCTCTGGCCAGGTTTACTTGGGCTATTTCCCAAAGGACTGACCAGAGTGTAAGCTCCTTGAGGGCAAAATTAAGCCACATAGCTTTGCATCTGTCCACTTGCCCACTGCCAATCTGAGTGTGTTACAAATAGAGGGATTTTAATTAAACGTATATTGTGGGCCATAAGGTAGGTAAGACAGACCTGTTTTTTGATTTCAGGAGGAAAAAGAGAGAATTACAGCAGAATTTAATGCCCCCCAATTTTTTAAAGTATTGAAGTCATTTCAAATTAATTATGTTTAAAGGTAATAGTATGTCCTATGGTTTAATATTTTTAAATTTCTTAATTGTTGATCATAAGCCTCCTATGTAAAAGGCTGTGCCTCAATTTGAGTCATCAATAATTACAATTGCGGGCAATACGTTACAATTGTATGGCACACATTTGTATATTTTCACCCTTTGAGATCAAATGCCTTGGTGATGTTAGAAAAAAAAGGGTTCAGTTCACTCACACTGCACAACTTACAGGGATCCATTTGTCTCAGTACTCCCTCATGGATACCAGTGGCACAAAATATTTTGCTACCATCTGAGGAGTACAAGCATTCTCTCAGTAATATATTTAAAGCTCATTAACAGGAAATCTATACTTGGCATGTGGCATAGCTAACCCCAAAGACCTAATTTTTGCTAGCCCTTAAGTCATTTAGCTTCCCTAGGCATAACACTTAGTCTTTTAATGTGAGGTTCAAAATACAGCTGCTGTATTCAACATGTATGTGAGGTGAGGAGGAGTGAAGAAACCAAGAGTTCCTGAAATCTTTTATGTGACAGAGACTTTGGAAAGATTATCTCATCCTAACAGATTTTTTTAATCCACTTTACAGACCAGGAAATTGAGCTACAGAGAGGTTAAGAGACTTGTCCAAGATCCCACAGCCAGGAAACAACAGAGTTGGGATTTGAATCCAGGGTACTCTGCCCTCAAAGTTTGGGTCCTAACCTCTTGATGCCTCCCCAGCAAGGACCTATGACAGGTGATGGTTGCCTGAGTCACCTTCGTTATTGCAAATCATGCATTAAAGACCAGTTTTGCTTGATAGGGTTAAAAGACAAAGACTCAAATTCCCTGCTCTCATAGTTTGGAGCAGTCACTTGAGTCATGTATGATTTAAATGCTGGCGCTATGTCCCATCCTCCCCCACTGGAGGTTTGGACCAGGAAGTGTGGTAACGCTCTCCAGTCTAAGGAAAAAACCGGTAAGTCAGAGCACAGAGCTGCCCTGAACCAGCAGCAATAGGCCAAGTTAAAAAACAGCAGGACAGGGCCTCCCTGGTGGCGCAGTGGTTGAGAGTCCGCCTGCCAATTCAGGGGACATGGGTTCGTGCCCCGGTCTGGGAAGATCCCACATGCCGCGGAGCGGCTAGGCCCGTGAGCCATGGCCGCTGGGCCTGCGCATCCGGAGCCTGTGCTCCGCAACGGGAGAGGCCACAACAGTGAGAGGCCCGCATACCGCAAAAAGAAAAAAAAAAAAAAAAAAAAAAAAACAGCAGGACATAACCTGAACCTAGAACTTGGCTCTCACATTTAAATGCCTTGTCGTGTCACTTTGGCCATGGCACGCTGGGATGAGCAGTGAGAGCTGGATCTGGAGTTGAGACTTGGATTTTACTTCTGCCTTCAATAAGACCTTGCAGGGTGACCTTGGGCCAGACCCTTGACTTCAGTGTTCTCACCTGTGGAGTGGGAGTAACAATGTCTGCCTAGTATCCACCATTTTAAGTTGGTTTTTAAAGTAAAGCTGACACGGCCCTTGGGGCAGGCGCTAGCATAGAGGGTAGTTCTCCCCATACACACAGCATAACATGGTACAGAAGACCAGATCATCAAGTTCTCTCAGCCCCAGGACCTTTCTCTGACCATGGAAAGGCAACCTGAACCCCCAGACCCCTAACCTTTGCCCATCCCTGCTACGCCCAGATGTGCATGGTAAGTCCTGCGAGGTCGTGCCCTCAGCAACCCCACACTCGCGCATCGGTGTTCTTTGGTACCTCCAGATGGTGCAGCACTGCTGCTGTCCAGGATCAGAACTTAAGCACCTGAAAAGCCCCAGGAAGAGGCGGTGCCTTGTCGCTACATCACGTAAACAGCCCATGGCATGGCCTTCTGACAGGCGACAACAGACTCTCATGGGCAGCGGTGGTGAGGCCGTGTTTACGTGACACTTAATATCCTGGAAGGCATTGGACTTATGGGGATGCCCATACCCAGGTAACCCAACCCCATGGACTTGGACCAGTGGTAAACTCAAGATGATCTCCACCATTTACTGGGCTGTCACCATCACCCCAACCGGCAGGAAACAGCCAATGACTCCAGAGGGTGACTCCAGGCTTTCAAATAGAAAAGGGTAGTATGGTACATGTTATCCAGCCAGTAGAAGAGAAAGAGGGCCTTTAAGAAAATATGTCTGTTGCTGGAAGGAAAAATAAGGCAGATTTTGAAGCTACTTTCCTAATCTTCAGAGTAGAGAAATAAATTCCCAGAGCAGAGAGTTAGAGAGAAAAACTCTTAGGCCTGACTAAGCTCTGTATTTCTGTGATTCTAACCCCTGGGGAGCATGTTGTGGGCCCACACTCCATGAAACACTCAATATACACTGAATTAATCTTTATGGCAATCTACCATCCTTTGGCATGAACCAGAGATGCCATCTTGACCCAATCATTAACATCTCTGAACCTGGCCCTCTTCTAATGCCAGGGTAAGAATTATCAACAAGTACATTAAATCCCCAAGGATTATGCCAAGGAATGGGAATAGAGAGGAAGACAGTGAGTCGCACTGAGGGGGTCGATAACTTTGATACAGAAGGGTGAGGGGAAGAAGCAGCGTAAATAAATGGGAGAAGAGGGAGAAAAGGAAAGGCAAATTCAATAAGCAGTTCCAAAGTATTAATATGAACCTCAAAATAAGTGTCTTTCTGGGCTTCCCTGGTGGTGCAGTGGTTGAGAGTCTGCCTGCCGATGCAGGGGACACGGGTTCATGCCCCGGTCCGGGAAGATCCCACATGCCGCGGAGCGGCTGGGCCCGTGAGCCATGGCCGCTGAGCCTGCGCGTCCGGAGCCTGTGCTCCGCAACGGGAGAGGCCACAACCGTGAGAGGCCCGCGAACCGCAAAAAAATAAAAAAGTATCTTTCTTCCTTGGAATATTACTGTTTTGTGCTGGCTTAAGAAACTAGATTACCTCCCTCTACTTTAGAAAATAGACAGGATAACAGGAAACAGTTTCAGATTCCACAGTGATTATAGCTACTTAAGTTGACTTACCAAACACTGTCTCAAACAGATGGTATGTAACATTTGATTAAGGGCTTATCCTGCAAGCCCAACAGGGAACATTTCTTTCCCTCTTAATATAGAAAAGATGCAGAGCAGAAAGGAAATAAACTGACATCCTTGCCCATATTCTGTGTATATCCGTTTAGCCCCATGTTTGTGCCTTTCCTAAAATGAATCTGTATTTACTGTGTGACTCAAGACCAAACCACATAATATTGACACCACTGAATCTTGGTAAGAAGGATATTGAAGATCATCTCCTCTAAGCCCCTTATTTTACATAAGGAAATGGAGACAGAATAGGTCAGCTGACTTGCTCACATTTATATTGTGGCAAATCTGGGACCGGGTCTTCTCACTCTGGGTCTGGCATTCACACTAGCCTTTATATGTACATAATGTTCAGTGTGGGCAAAATACACAAATCTGTCAGCACCATTTTTACTAAATTAGCACCAATCTGTGATGAGCAATTATCAGAACTTGAAGCTGATGGGTAATGCCATTCAAGTCCAGTTAATGAGCCAAAAGCTTGGTTCTTCAAAACACTTAACATTAATCAGCATTTGGCTTCGGTTTGTGACAAGTGTTTTCAAAACACTGCAGACAATTACAATATTCTTAGCCTTGTCTAGTGTAAATACAAAATGAAAAAAAGTCAGAATTTCATAAATGACAGTCTCCAGAATGGAAATAATGAGTCCCACAGAGAGGGTACAATGTGTTCATCTTTCTAGCAGCCAAATGTAATTTGGGAACTAGGGAGGTCACTGAGTGATTACAAAGTGTGAACCTTTGCTTGGTGAGGAAGAAAAGGCCTCTTTTCACAATAGCAAAGCAGAGCTAACAAGCGGGACCAGCCCCTTAGCACAGTTACAGAGGAATTACCCCAGGCTTCACGCCCCACCTCCCATCCGACCTGGCCCCCACACACCACCTACCCCCATGGTCACCAGCAGTGCCACAGGGGAGAGAGTTCCCCAGCATCCGGGAGGAAGAAGCAGCATACTGAGAAGAGTTGGGAACTCAACACATGGTGGCCTGGGGCAGTTAATTTATTACCTGTCTATCTATCTACCTATTTATCTATCATCTAGCTATTTAAAGTTACAAGCTAAAGACCCTACTGTGGTTCGTGTTAGGTTTTCTGAAAGACAGAGGATTGCTTCATTCACTGGGCTTAGGACCGCATTACTCATCAGCTAGTCTTAGTTAATACAAAATGTGTTCGTCAATTGATCAGTCATTGTTGACCACCCATTAATAGCTAACATTGAGAAGTCGCTGTGCACCAGAAACAATGCTAAATGCTCTTCCTGCATCATCTCATTTACTTGTCACTATGATCCTTTAAGATAATAATAATAACAATAATTACGTTCAAGAATTTATTCAACATGTTTATTGAGCACCTGATTGTGTGATACACTGTTCTAGGTGTTGGAAATACTGCAGTGAATGAAACAGACGAAGTCCCATATATCTCTTAGATAACTTATACCAGCTGGCTTTGCTGTATAACAAACCTCCCCCAAACTTACTGGCTTAAAACAATTAGCATTTATTATTGCTCGTAAGTGTATGGGTTTCTTGAGTGGTTTTTCTGATCTTGGCTGGACTCTCTCATGTGTATATAGCTAAATGGCGGACTGGCTGGTCTAGAAGGGCCTCCTCTGGGAAGACCCAAGTCTAATTCATGAGGTGTCTCAATTCCAGCAGCCCCCCGGGCTTGTTCTTATGGTAAAGCCAGGGGCACCGAGAGGGAGAGTGGAGATGTGCCAGGCCTCTTGAGGCCTAGACTGAGAACTAGCACAGCCTCACTTCTGCCACATTCTACTGGCCAAAGAATGTCATAAGGCCAGTGTAGATTCAAGGGCAGGGAAGTGGAGTCCACCTCATGATGGGAAGAGCAGCAAAGTCACACTGGAACACACATGGACACAGGGAGGTCATTAATGCAATCCATCGACTACATATGTAACGATGACTAAAATGATGCTAAGGAATTCATGAAAATATTTCATCTGAGCCTCACAATAACCCTGTGAGTAAGTTCTACTATCAGTCTTTGTTCCCCAGATGAGGAAACTGAGGCCTAGAGAGGTTAAAAATTTTGCCTACGATCTACATGATGGAGTCAGGATTCAAACCTGAGACTCCAGTGCCTGAGCACCTAACCACTGTGATTTTTTTTCCAGCCTGGGCACTTCAAGAGAGAAAGGATAAAACGTGGCCACTACCTGCAAGGCATTTACAGTCCTACTGGGCATGCATAACATACATCCACGAAGAATCAGTAACAGTACATGTCACTAAGCTACACTTGATAATTGCCCATCAGGGAGTGAGGATAAATGTGGCTAAGACAAGAGACAGAAGCTTCCATGAATAGGAGGAGAGTGAACTCAGCTTTGAAGGGTATGGACAGTGAATAGCCAAAGGAGAGGGGTTTCTGTTAATGGCATCCTCCTAACTTCTATGTAAAGAGCTTTCTGCCTCTTCCTTGCTTATAGAATAAACTTCAATCTCTCTAGAATGGCATGCAGTATTTCTAACATATGGCTTATAAGTTAGCATTTTTATTCAGCTGTGAGCAAAAGAAAATCTGACTAACACTGATTTTACTCAAATAAGGATTTTAAAAATTTAATTAATTTATTTTTGGCTGTGTTGGGTCTTCCTTGCTGCACGCGGGCTTTCTCTAGTTGCCGCGAGTGGGGGCTACTCTTCGTTGTGGTGTGCAGGCTTCTCATTGCAGTGGCTTCTCTTGCTGTGGAGCACAGGCTCTAGGTGCATGGGCTTCAGTAGTTGTGGCACGCAGGCTTCAGTAGTTGTGGCTCACAGGCTTAGTTGCTCTGTGGCATGTGGGATCTTCCCGGCCCAGGGCTCAAACCCGTGTCCCCTGCCTTGGCAGGCGGATTCTTAACCACTGCGCCACCAGGGAAGTCCCAGGACTTCTTCTTTTTTTTTTTTTTTTTTTAATACACAAGGCGTGTGGGGGAAAACAGTAGCTAGATGATGTCATTGAGAAAGCAGGATATTTCTGTCTTTCTCCTCTGCCATCCTGCAAACATATCCTCATTCTTGGAGGGTCTCATGGTGCCAGGATGGCTGCTGTACCCACAAATAATGATGTGTGCTCCTAAGTAGGAAGAAGTGGGGAGAGGAAGCCCAAGATGAGTATGCCAGCACAGCCTGTCTATTTCTTAAATGCTTTCCCACGACTTCCACCAGCTTACACTCTCTTTACTCTCTTTGGCCACTAGTTGGTCCTGCATAATTGCAAGGGAAGCTGGTATTTCAGTTGTCTAGCTCCATAATATGGGAAGACAAGACAGAAGGGGGCTCTGACTGGCTTTTCTGTGCCACACTCACACTATTGACCTCAACCATGGTTCCCCAATGCTTTCCCCAGCCACCCCCATGAACCAGCAAACACAAGTCTTCATTCCAAGAGCACTTCAATCAGTTGCTCTCATGGCTCCCTTTTCTCGTGACATCCTTGTCCCTTCATGGACTGTGGAAATTCTTCCCCAGCAGAAGACATGAATGCTGCCTTCTGTCAGGCTGACTCCATCCTTTCTTTGCTGCCGCTATTCTGGCACTCAGCACTCAGCACTTTCTGCCTTGGATCGCTCCTCTACTATAAGGCAAACTCTTCAGGTCAGGGACCATGACTGATTTTTCTTCTTCTCCCTACAGCACCTCACGCAGCTCCTGGCACACACAGACATCATGAAGGGTGTCTCCTTGACTCAGTGCACATGAGGATGAGAGAAAGAAGTCCTGCCCAGATAAGTTCAGGCTTGTCAGGGGCAGGTGATAGGTGCAATGGTGGTACCATCAATACTACCAGGAGACTGCTGACCTCTGTCTCAGACTTGTTGAGTGTGAGCTGATCACTGAACCCACAAATAGAAATTAAAAACAGGTATCTGGTTTCAGGAGAAAGGTCAGGATTTGAGGTGTAGGTTTAAACTCATGGGCAAGAAGGAGGATTCAAAGTGGAAAGGGCTGAGGATTTCATCCACAGTCAGAGAAGACCAAGGGCAAAAAGGGAGGAGTGAACTCCAGAGAACAAGCAAATGTCAAAAGCAGTGCTGGGCAATGACAAAGATATAATATCACAGAGATTTTGCCAGATAGGAAGTATTAGCTATATGTTCACCCAAGTGGTCAGTGTGTCCTTGTGAAGAGCAATGGAGGCCAGACTTGAGTAAGTATTTTCTGTCCAAACTCTAAATTTCAGGCTAGCTATGAATGGAGGCAATAGATATGTACCTGCTATGAAGCAGTGAATAAATACATAAATTAGTCTGATTCCCGTACGTGGCAAACGACAGAACCCCGATTGAAATAGACTAGAAACTAGTTTAAGTCGAAGAGAGCTTACTGGAGCATGAAAGAGCAGGGATTGCTTTTGCTTCAGGCATGGCTGGATTCAGAGCCCAAGTAACGTCCTTAGGACCCTGTCTCTCTCTACCTCTCTCTCATCTCTCTTCATTTCTTATTTTCTTTGAATGTTGAACCCATTCTCTCTAACTGTAGATGGTTTTCCTCATGCATCCAGGAAAGGTGACAGAAAATAACTCCCATCTACATCATCTTTATAGCTTGTGATACCAAGACTGAGAGAGAGCTCTGCTCTCTGTCTAAACACCTGAATATCAAATCTCAAGGAAGAATTTGATTGGCCTTTCTAGGTTTCCTGTCTTTCCCCAAACCAAGGGAATAAAGAAAGCACTCTGATTGGCTGGGCTTAGGTCATGTTTCAGCTACATGCAAAAGAGTCAATCTGGATTACTCTCTCATACCATGCACAAAAATAAATTCAAAATCAATTAAAGACATAAACATAAGACCTGAAACCATAAAACTTCTAGAAGAAAACATAGGTAGTACTCTCTTTGACATAGGTTTTGTTGATTTTTTTTTTTTTGTATATGTCTGCCTCTTCAAGCAAGGGACACAAAAGCAAAAATAAATGGGATCACATCAAATTAAAAAGCTTTTGAATAGCAAAGGAAACTATCAGCAAATTAAAAGGGCCACCTACTGAATGAGAGAAGATATTTGCAAACAATATATCTGATAAGGGGTTAATATCCAAAATATACAAAGAACCATACAACTCCACATCAGAAAAACAAAAAACTTGATTAAAAAATGGGCAGAGGATCTGAATAGACATTTTTCCAAAGAAGACATACAGGTGGCCAACAGGTACACGAAAGGATGCTCAACATCATTAATCATCAGGGAAATGCGGATCAAAACCACAATGAGCTATCACCTCACACCTGTCAGAATGGCTATTACCAAAAAGACAACAAATTACAAGTGTTGGCAAGGATGCAGAGAAGAGGGAATATATGTACATTTCCACCAACTTTGTATATGGTTGGTGGGACTGAAAATTGGTGCAGCCACAATGGAAAACAGTATGGAGATTCCTCAAAAAATTAAAATTAGGGCTTCCCTGGTGGCGCAGTGGTTGAGAATCTGCCTGCCAATGCAGGGGACACGGGTTCGAGCCCTGGTCCGGCAAGATCCCACATGCCATGGAGCAACTAAGCCCGTGCGCCATAGCTACTGAGCCTGCGCTCTAGAGCCCGTGAGCCACAACTACTGAGCCCGCACGCCTAGAGCCCGTGCTCTGCAACAAGAGAAGCTACCGCAATGAGAAGCCTGCGTGCCACAATGAAGAGTAGCCCCCCGATCGCCACAACTAGAGAAAGCCCACGTGCAGTAATGAAGACCCAACACAGCCAAAAATAAAATAAAATAATAAATAAATTTATTTAAAAAAATTAAAATTAGAACTACCATATGATCCAGCAATTCCAGTCCTGGGTATTTATCCAAAGAAAATGAAAACACTAATTTGAAAAGTTATATGCATACCTATGTTCATTGCAGCATTATTTACAATAGTCAAGATATGGAATCAACCTAAGGGTCCATCAATAGATGAATGGATAAAGAAGATGTGACATATATATGCATACATACACACACAGAATAGAATACTAGTCAGCCATAAAAAAGAATGAAATCTTGCCATTTGCAACAAAAAGGATGGACCCAGAGGGTATTATGCTAAATGAAATAAGTCAGACAGAGAAAGACAAATACTGTATGTGGAATCTAAAACACAAACAAATGAACAAACATAATAAAATAGAAACAGAGTTATAGATACCGAGAACAAACGGTTGCCAGGAGGGAGGGGGTTGGGGGGAGGATTGAAATAGCAGGGGGAATTAAGAAGTACAAACTTCCAGTTACAAAATAAATGATTCATGGGTATGAAATGTACAGTGTGGGGAAAACAGTCAATAACTATGTAATATCTTTGTATGGTGATATATCATAACTAGACTTATTATGGTGATCATTTTGAAAGGTATAGAAATATCAAAACACTATGCTGTGTAATAGGAACTAGCATAGTGTTGTAGGTCAATTATACTTCAACAACAAACAAACAAAGAAACTCATAGAAAAAGAGATGAGACTTGTGGTTACCAGAGGTGGGATGGGGGAAGGGGGAATTGGATGAAGGCAGTCAAAAGTTTACAAACTTCCAGTTATAAGATAAGTATGTGCTAGGGATGTAATGTACATGATAAATGTAATTGACACTGCTGTATGTTGTATATGAAAGCTGTTAAGAGAGTCAATCCTAAGAGTTCTCAGTACAAAAAAATGTTTTTTCTATTTCTTCAATTTTGTATTTATGTGAGATGATGGAATTCACTAAACTTATTGTGATGATCATTTCATGATCTATGTAAGTGAAATCATTATGCTGTACACCTTAAACTTATACAGTGCTGTATGCCAATTATATCTCAATAAAACTGGAAGGAAAAAGAAAAAGGAAAAAAAGTAGCTCTGCTGGAAGAAGGAGAGGATAAGGGATTCTAGACAGGGGAAAACAACAAGTCTTCTTTTATAAGGCCTGTTGCAAACAGGCTTTCACACATTGGGCCCTGCTTCGTGAATCCTGGTGGATTCAGACACACAGAGCTTATCGATAATTCAACTGTGAAGAGCAGCTTGACTCACTGCCCCTGCTGCCCACTTGCCTGTTTAGCTAGTAAACAGCCTCTTTACTTCCCTCCGGGCATTCAGACAAACCCCAGGAAGATGAACTAAACGGAGCCATGGGCCGGTCAGTCTCAAGGCTCATTATTTCTGGTGACTGGATTCAGCCCATTTGGGATTTTATTTGATTCCTCTTCATGCCTTGCTGAGTTGCATCTTAGATTAGCACCCTGCGTGCTACGTCCTCTGGGCCTGGAAAAACCCCGGTGTAACCTCCTTACCAAGTTCCCATGATTGGGTCTCCACGCTTCCGTTGAATAGCCACCTGTCCTAGAGCTATCTGCAACCAAATACTGATCTCTACTCACTTGTCAAGCCTTCTTCCTATTGCCTACTGGTTGGACCAACCCTGTGCTACCTCTGGAGACTGGTTCAGACTCTGAGTTCCACACCCACTGGCCAATCCCCAGTTATGACAGCTACTAACATCTCTAAAACACCTCCTCAGGCCCTAAACATACAGGGCCACATGGAACAGCATTCTTGGAAGCACCCAAACCGTGTTTATTGCATTATAAACATTTGATCTTCCCTGTGGAACCATGCAGAAGTGGAAATAACGCTGAACTTCCCTACTGGTTTATCACCAGGGCCTTTGCAGAGTTTATACTGCTGGGTATGAAGATATTGGGTCCCTCTTAAAACAGATCCTGCCCTTTCTGCCTGAGCCCCTCTTTCCATAGAGTTCAGACCATCTGATTCCCTCCATCTCTTAATGTCTCTTTCTAGGCTCTTCCATGCTGATGCATACAAATAGACTCTCTCAGGTCTGCCCTACTAGTTTGCCAAACATGCCTGAACATGAACTCCAGCAAAAGAAGAGGCCTGGGTTCAGGTTGAAATCTCTGCTACAAGAAGAGGCATGTTACTGGAAACTGTTTCCCAGTCTGGTCTACACTACCAAAACATTCATGGTGTGTGTATTGGATTCCTGTCACACACCACTTCACATCCTCTCAGCCCCATCTCCTACTACAGCCCACCGCTGCAGCATCGAGTCCCATGGAGTCTTTGTCCAGCTTCCCATGGGTGTAAATCTGATAGTGTCCCACCTGTGCCTCCATCACACACCTCTTGCTTCCCATCCCAAGGCTTCTCTTAGGCCAGGTGCAATACACCAAGGGGAATACTGGCACTACCACATTGCAACCCAGAAGTAAGAGGGTCAATAATGCCATGGGCCCACCATCGACCAATAGATGACAGAAGCTAATGAATACGTAGTTCCTTTTTTTTTTTGTCTTCTAGGTAGGCATTTTTGAGACACAATACAGAAGCCTCCTCAGGAGGTTCCAGTGAGATAGAACAGAGTTGTCTGCAGTAGTGGTCAAGCCAACAACTCATCTGTGTATTGGGTTTCCCCCTTTCCCTGTCGCATGCCCTTTTTTCCTGCTCCGCCTCTTTGGGATCACTGTTTTGTTTTTTGTCGTTGTTGTTTTTGGCTGTGTTGGGTCTTCGTTGCTGTGTGCAGGCTTTCTCTAGTTGCGGTGAGCAGGGTCTATTCTTCTTTGTGGTGCGTGGGCTTCTCATTGTCGTGGCTTCTCTTGTTGCACAGCATGGGCTCTAGGCGCGCAGGCTTCAGTAGCTGTGGGACGTGGGCTCAGTAGCCGTGGCTTGCGGGCTCTGGGGCTCAGGCTCAGTAGCTGTGGTGCACGGGCTTAGTTGCTCCGTGGCATGTGGGATCTTCCCGGGCTAGGGCTTGAACCTGCGTCCCCTGCATTGGCAGGTGGATTCTTAACCACTGCGCTACCAGGGAAGTCCTAACTCCCTTATTTTTAATAAAGGAGTTTGAATCCAAACTAATGAAAGACAAGTAAATCACTGGGATTAAATCAAGACCACAATGTAACCCCTCATGCCATTATTCAGTTAACTGTGTCTCAGCCAGAAGTAGATACCCATGGGAGCTCTAAGCATCTAAAGGGCAAAAATTACATTCTTGCAACACAGTTCAAATACCAACGAAATCACGCCCGAGCGTGGAGACTACTCGCGAGACGCTGGAGCGACGATAGCGCCGTAGCGGAAGAGTCTGGGAGGGTAACAGCCAGGCCGGGAGCTGAGGAGTGGAGGAAGTCCCATTCAGGGCCAGGTCTTGCAGGTCACTGATCTACACAGTCAGAACCCCCACAGGGCCTCCAAAGACCCACAGTGTGCTGCCAGCTTTGGGCAGCGACGTGCCAGCGGGGGTAGCCTGAGACACGGTACCCACCGTGGTGAGAGAACCACAGGCGTGGGTGGGCAGCTAAGAGGTGCTGGTCCCTTCCTCTCTCCCTCCTCCCTGCCCAATGCACTGTAGGAGCCCGAGCCTAGGAAAGGGTGGAGGAGAGAAGCTGGGAACCAGAATAAGATTCCAACTATACGGATCTAGCTTTTTAAGCTGTCAATTTCTACAGTCTGCCCTAGATTTTGTTGAAGGATAGAAAAAGGGATTAGATACAACATCGTTGAAAGTACTGATTGGGAAAAAAAAATAATCCATTACACGTTTGTGCCTTAATATGTTGACATCCTTCAGTTAACCACTTACTAGGATATCAGTGATGATAGATGATACAGAGAGAGAGAGAGAGAGAGAGAGAGAGAGAGAGAGAGAGAGACATACATACATACATACCTACAATAGACCAAGAGTAAAATAATTTTTTAGTAGGATAAAAATAGCTACATTCACAGGTGGATTTCTGCTATGCCTTACATTGAACCAGGTGTGTTATCTGTTGATACATTTCATCCTAACAATAGCACATTATCCCCATTTCTCAGATAAGGAAACTGAGACTTTAAGAGGTTTGAGTAACTACCCTGAGATCATACAGTTTGTTAGCGGCTAGTAACCTACTCTTATTGCTTATCCTAAAACTGAATCATTAACTCAACCTAGTCCTAGTTTCTACCATCTCATTTATAAATATTTAAAGTTAGTCCCAGAGAAATTTAAAAACTTGACCAAAGTTGTTATTATTCACTAGCAGAGAAAAGATTTCTAACATAAAAAGGTTTTCTAATTTTTGGTCTTTTAATTTTTTACTACAGGGCTTCTAATAAGGTTACTAAAAGAAAGGAAAAAATTGCAAATATGCCCATTGTGCACTTTTGTTTTAAACAGCAATTGTCATTATCTTAAGAGGTCACAGTAGGAGGTAGATGGCTGGCTGTGGCTGTGCTCTTGTTAGGGGAAGAGAATAGAGGGGCCTTGTAAAATTCTAACCTACCTGTGAAGTTCAAAGGCATTATTATCCTTTCTGCTATCCGCACTATACTACTGGGTGCATTCCCAGCACCTAGCACTGTGCCGGGCACATAGTAGGCACTCAATGAATGCTTGCTGAATGGGTATTCAATATAAATATAATCAGTATACTGTGGACAAAATAGAAATCAATGTGCTCTGAACCAAAAAAATACATTCTTTCCCCCTGAACATTGTGTAGATAATACTAATAAACAAGTTTGCTCTTAAATTTTCCCCAGCTCACATCAGTGCAACTTTTATTTGCATCTGTAGTATGGATGTATACAAATAGGTTCATCTGTCAATTCTTCTGAGCTAATACTCATGACATCGTGACCTGTCACCAAACACTAAGGCCAGATCTTCTAGGTCAGTCTTACTCCATTTGTGTATTACTTGTTCCTTTGTGTGAGAGAGAGGTATATACACATACATATATATATATATATATATATAATTATATACATCAATGTATATCTACATCAATGTATATCTTACAAAATATATATAGAACTCAGATTTCAGGAATTGATCATTTACCCCCAATGATGGATGAGGGGCAAGACTCTGCTCACCTCTGCAAGGCCTGTGCAGAAACTTATAACATGACATGGGAGTTTTCTTTCCCTCCCTTCTGTTAAATTCTAACTCACCTCCCCTCACTCACATGGCAAGTCTAGCTGTCTGCCCCAGGCAGCCTCTGCCAGCCAGGCCAGGCCTGATCTTGTTCTCTGAATGCCTGAAGTAGGGAGGCCTAAAAGGAAATATTGCTCTCATTCCAAAGTTGCTTTGTCTTCATGGGGAAAATTTTTTTTCAGAGAAAGGTAAACGCAGCCAATCTGAGAAATCTTAGTTGATTATTTACTATTATTTAACCTTCGAAAGATTCCACTGCAAAAGGAAGGGCAGGTATTTATACAGTTCACAGCCCAGGAACGTCTTTTCCTCTGCATACCCAGCCGAGCTAAGCTATTTAGCTTGGTCTTATACATAAAGAAGCCAATCCTATGACCCTCTGCATTTCCCCGCATGCCTCACAGTGAACATTCAAAGAAGTCGACTTGCTAACAAGGCTGGAGGAGTTAGGTTTTACATCATTCCTGAATTACTGATGGAGCTTTGCAAATCAGCTTTACCTGTGCACGTGACTATCCTCAGCTAATCTTTACCACATAGAAGAAAGGCTGTCAATGTAAGGGCCAATGAAGACTTAAACTATATAATTTTTTTTTCTCAAAGCAGAAGGTCAAAACTCAAATGTGATTTTACTGCTCTGAAATAATGATTCTGGAGTTTCAGAGTATCATTTTATGGGACTTGAGTTTTCAGACGACCAAATATTTGTGCAGAGATGAGAACTGTTCTGCTTTAGAAATACTATTATTAATCACCTGAAGCAAGTACTCAAAATAGGCAATAATGCCATGTAGAAACTCATGCTGAGGGCTGTCATTTTAAAGGGTATAAGGAGCACCATCCATCCCTCTCGGGGTCCTAAAAAAATACAGTAAGTGAAAGTGGAGTGGTTTATCAAAGATGACACATGGTAAACAGACTTAACACCAAAATTAACAGTGCACTTGTTTTTATGACTATATCAGTTAGGAATAGCAATTGGATGCAAATAACAGAGGTACTATTAGTGGCTAAAGCAAGTCAGTGGTTTATTCTTACACATCAAGTTGGAAGGTGTTCAATCATTAGGGACCCAAGACTTCCCTCTCTGTCTTCTGCCATCCTTAACCACATGATCCAAGATGGTTGCTGAAGTCCCAGATATCCCATCCATATCCCAAGAAAGGGAAAAGAAGAGAAGGGGGGAAAAGGGCAAAAGGAGTGTTCGAGCTTGTTTCCCAGAAGCCTCATCCATAGAGTTGCCAATTTGGTAAATGAAAATACTAATATATTACATGGGACGTACTCATTAAAAATTATACATTGTTTATCTGAAATTCAAATTTAACTGGGGGGGCTTCCCTGGTGGCGCAGTGGTTGAGAGTCTGCCTGCCGATGCAGGGGACACGGGTTCGTGCCCCGGTCCGGGAAGATCCCCCATGCCACGGAGCGGCTGGGCCCATGAGCCATGGCCTCTGGGCCTGCGCGTCCGGAGCCCGTGCTCCGCAATGGAAGAGGCCACAGCAGTGAGAGGCCCGCGTACCAAAAAAAAAAAAAAATTTAACTGGGAAACTAATATCTTATCTGGCAATGCTGCCCTCCCAACAACAACTCTTTAGGCCTCATTAGCCACCCCTACTGTAAGGGAGGCTGGGAAATGCAGTCTTCAGCCAGGCACAGAGTTGTTTTACTAAGGAAGAAATGAGAATATTGGCTAAAGAGCCAACTGTCTTTGCAGGAGTCAGAGTGAGCCTGGGAAAAGGACAGGGCCTCATCCAGGCTCCACACCCTCCGTGCAGCATTTCTTAACTACCTCAGCCCCTCATGGTCACTCTGGCCTCTGAACACCTACGGCTCTTTTTGCCTCGGTTCTAGATACAAAGTAAAGATACCGATTTTTAATAAACACACAAGAATTGATATATTCTGGAGGCTAATATCTTCTTCAAGGGGGTTAGACCCTAACAGTGTTGCCACCCTTTAGAATAGTTTTGGAGTTTTGATCCTATGATGCAGAAGTCTTTCCTTACGAGGGATACTGGAAACTGCAGTTTCAGGAAAGACCAGGGAGGCCTTGGACATTTGTTGTCTCTGAATAGAAACATTCAACAAATTCCATTGTACATCAGTCTTACACTATGCCTTCCCAGAGCTTCCTTCCATCATTATAAGAACACAGGATTATCTTCTGGAATGTCAACAGCTCCAGCCAGTAGGGGCAGAACTGGACAAAGCAGCCTGTTTAGGAAACTGGCCTTGGAAAGCTCAGAGGCCTCTCACCACTCAATCATCTGTGGTCTGATCAATCCATTAGGGCATGGTTTATACTGTGTTGCTTCCTTAAAATAAAGATAGGGAACAACGGGGGAAAACAGGAAATTAAAATTCTCCCCAGGTTTCCCTTGAAAAATTCTCATTTTGGGGTCCATTTTGCCTGATAATGACTGCCTACGGTTCCTACCCACTATAAATTAGGCTTCCATCCCTTTTCCCTGGCTCTTACCTGGATGAACTTGGGAGTTTTATAAGGGTCAGTCTTTCTCTATAAAAAAACACATTCAGCCTATCTGCAGGTGCCTTCCCTGGGATAACTGTATAGTCAGCAAGCTTTCAAACGTAGGGATAAAACTGTTTTTCTAAGACTGAACCTGAAAATTATTTTTCTAAGATTGAACCATTTCTATGGTTCAACACCTTTCCTGGATGGTTGCTGGGCAAACATCTCCATGCAGGTGCCGATGACAGTAAACACATTACACATATTCAGCCTGGGGGTTAACCACATTCAATTCTGAGTTTGTCACATGCTCTCTTGCTATTTATAATGCTTTGGGTCAGCTACGTGATACTTAATAAAATTTGCCTCCAGGCTGTCCTGCAGGGAAAATGACCTATCTGGGGGGAATGCTGTACCAACTTTGTAACCTCTGACGATTGCCCGATAGTCCTCCGAAAAGGTTGCAGGACTGGAGCAAACGAAAGTCCACGCCGCTTCCTGGCACTGAAGGGCACCAAGTGCTTTAGTGTAAATAGAATGATATCCCCTGCTTTCGGGGGGCCTTTCCAGCCAACCGCTCCCGCATTGGAGCAACTGTAGACAGCATTGAGCAATGTGGAAATTCAGCCTCCGCTCAAGGTCAGAACAGGCAGTTCTAAAATCACCAATGATGATTTTACCAACCTTTCAGTTATTTCGGAAGCAAGAAGAGAACACAACAGAGGCAAGAATGGATCTATGGGATGGAAATAATGAGCCATTTATAACCCAAAATGAGACTGCCAGGAAAAACAAACACACAAAAAAGTACATTTTATCAGAAGCCTGCGCTGCCCAAGGCTAGTGGGGTACAAGGTACTGCGTGTTCAGCTTCCTGGGCCAAGAGCTACAGTAAGTACCCCCCCCCAACCCCCGCCCGGGCTGCTCCTCTCCTGTCAGCTGGATCAAGCAGCCTTAACCACCTGGTGAAGAGCTTTAGTGTTTTCTAAGTGTGTGCTGGGTGGATGTTTCACATTTTTGATAAAGATGTGGAGTCATGTTGCAACACTTAACAAGTGCTCCTGCGTAAGCGTTGGGCAATTCCGAGAGGCCCAGGGCTCCATGCACCAGCCCGGCTCCACAAACCCACAGCTTATGTAATGCATGAGCGCGCCCTCAGGCTTCTCCTTGCATCCTTCGGAGGAATTTTCAGGCTCCGAACTTGGCTCTGGTTTGCGGCAGTTCTTTTTCCCAAAGGCGTGTGAAACGGCTTAGGTGTTGGCACCTGCCGGGGAGGCGGAGACGACTGCCAGGGGCTGATGATCCCTCTTTGGCGGCAGCACAGAGAAGCCTGGCTCTGGTCCCTAGATGCCCTCGGTCTACCCTGAAGCACCCTGCTGTGAGGGGGAATGAGGACTTTTCGTCTAAGGAAGTCTAGGCCAGAAGATTGAACTGGGGCTGCTTTGATAGGGCAAGGCGTCCTAGACATGCCAGGAGCACTGTTCAATGGTTAGCACACAGCCCCTCTGTCTGATGACAGACTCATAGTGTGCTCTCCTCCAGCCCACCTGGAGCAAAGCTATAAAGTAGGGGTGGTGCGGGTTTGACGCCCTCTCACCTCCAATCACTGTACCCGTGCCTGCCTCCCGGCTTGGTTTTTGTTTCCATCCAGGCTTCCACTCACTCCACAAAGCTTTTGAGCCCCTGCTCTGTGCCAGGTGCTGTGCCGAGCGCTGGGCACCGGGCAGGGCTTTCACAGCACCCGGTGGCCCCCTGTGGTGCATGCGAGTCCTTCAGGGACCTCCTCTCCCGGGTCGCTCTCAGCCCCACTGTGTCCCCAAACTATCCCTCTCTCCATTCACCTCCCAGTGACTGTCTCCCTCTCCTCCCTTTTGGGGTGAGGCTATTTCTTTATAGTTCTTATCACAGTGATCTAACAAATTATTCTTATACAAGTGTTGCTTTTGGTCATCACTGCTTCCTCTTGGGAGTTTCTGCACTTTAAAAAGTGATGGTTAGGGGCTTTCCTGGTGGCGCAGTGGTTGAGAATCTGCCTGCTAATGCAGGGGACACGGGTTCGAGCCCTGGTCTGGGAAGATCCCACATGCCACGGAGCAACTAGGCCCGTGAGCCACAACTACTGAGCCTGCGCATCTGGAGCCTGTGCTCCACAACAAGAGAGGCCCGCGCACCGCGATGAAGAGTGGCCCCCGCTTGCCACAACTAGAGAAAGTCCTTGCACAGAAACAAAGACCCAACACAGCCAAAAAATAATAATAATAAAATAAAAAATTAAAAAATAATTAAAAGAAGGCTCAACATTAAAAAAAAAAAAAAAGTGATGGTTAGAAGAAACAATATGTTCCATGAGGCGAAACAGGGGCTAACTACGGAATTTGAAACAGGGAGTAATATACTGTCTGAGCAAACTCTTTCCCATTTCACCAGGGAGAGAGGTTGCTTCTTCCACTTCTTCACTTATTGGTGAACCCTGTGCGTGGTGGTTAAAAGAATAAATTCTGGAGCTGAATGATGTAGGTTCAAATCCCAGCTTTGAAAGTTATAATCTTAGGAAAGGTGTTTGATCTTTGTTCCTTAATTTCCCCCTATGAAAAGAGGGATGGTAGAAATAGCTAAGTATATCTCACAGGGTGGTTTGGGGATGACCATAAATTAGTAAGTATGATATTTTTATAATACTGGCATGCACAGTTGAGTACTCTAGAAATATGTCAATTCTGATTTTTCATGGGACCAGTTCTATCCTTTCTACATTGCAGATTCTCACGTGAGTGGTTGCCCCAAAAGAGGACGTGTAATTCAGTGCTGTAGTTTTGTCATCTGCAAAACAGGAAGCAGTGATTGAATGAGGATGTGGGGGCTGAGGATCAGTCAGGTGACCAGATTCTGGTCTGTATTCTTTACTGACTTTCTGACCTTAGAGAACTCATTAACCTCTCTGCAGCCCAGAAAGTGGACTTGATCTGCATTTTCCAAACTCAGGTTATTCAAATAACACTGGTAGAATCATTACCATATCCCCAAATCACATCCTGGCTCTTACTTGATATTTTCCTTCAGATAATCTTCAAATCAACTCACTTTCATATGTAGCCTCACAGTAAGAGGGAATATCCATATAGTCAAGGGTTGGATATGGAAATTATAGATTTTTCTAACACATGTTTAAACAAATACCTAATGAAATCTTAAAATATTTTTATAATATCTAAATCAGCTTGCAGGCCACCTGTGAGGTGCACACACCATTTTAGCAAACTCTGGATTAAATGTTCACTATGGATCCAGCAGCTCTAAAATCCTCTCGGGTACTGTTATAAAATTTTCATGTGGTTATTTAACTTTGTATGTGTTTCTTTATATCATTTGTCTAATTGAGGGCACAGACTATGGCTTATACCTCTTTAGGCACCCAGCACCTAGAAGAGTGCTTGGTAAATATTTAATTTTAAGTTATAAGTATATGTATACATACCTACAAATATATCTGTAACCTACTAACCCCAGGCCAATATTGAAAACACTCATTTCTTATTCTCCACATCAGTATTACTGTGTTCCTCGGGTCTTGTTCACTAAACGAAGTGAAGCATGTGGAGTTTCAGGCTGTGAGTGAGCACTCAGGAAATGTTAGCTTCCCTGATCGCCTTCCCTCTTCCTGTGCTCTTTGTTAGGGTAGCTGTTTGTCCATGTGAAAATGAACCCACTTCCTCAGGAGGTTATAGCCCTGGTTATTGTTGGGTTAGAATAATTGTTGTCCTCAATGCCAGCCCTAAAAGCATTCGTTCCCAGGTCTAGAAATGTCTGACCTATGGAAGAAATTGTGTTTCTAAATGCTATTATTGAAGAGGTCTCAAGAAATTGGTGATTTACTGAAATCTCACCAGTAGAAATTTAATGTGCACCCACAGTATCATGGCACAGTCCTGGGTTCATAGCATGAGCAGTTTCTCAATTTCTCAACATTTGTTAAACATTTCTGTGTCAGTAACTTTGGGAGATACAAATCTGAATGAGACTATTAGACTATGAAGAGACTAGTAGTAGACCGTGAGTGAGTTGAAAGCAAGGAATATGTCTTATTCATCTTTACATCCCCCAGGGCTTAGCGAAGGATCCACATGTAGCAGCAATGCATTAAATATTTGTTCCATAAATGAACAAATGAATGAATGAAGACACCAGTCTAGCACTTAAAGAGCTCACACTCTGAGAAGAGAGAAGGCATAGACAAATGAAGCATTAATTAACAGTAAACCTAACATTACAAGAGATAACACAGGATATTAAAGGTTAAATGAAGGGTATACTGTCATATACCCTCTCCCAAAACACAATGTGTTGATCCAGCAGAAAAGAATGTGTGTTAGCTGTCACTCTTCTGCACTTATCATTACCCCCACCCCACCCACATTGCCCACCCCACCCGTGAGCCCGACTTCAGAGGGAGGTTGCTAGGTTGCTGTCATGTGACTGGTTTCTAAAGGCCACCAAGTTTGTTATCTCCTGGGAACGAGCAGGGTATTATTTAATGTAGATAAATCAATGGGTGTTTATCCTCTCAATCATTCTTCAGCCATCCACAGGCAAAGAAAGAAATGGCAATGATGACTCTTTAATAGCTATGGAATTAGAATGTACAAGAAGTTAGAAGGCTTTAATTAATGATTTTGCAGGTCAGGGTGACCCTTCAACATGAAAGGACATTTGCCGTGACTTACTGGGGAGAGGTACTGGGCTTTCTACACAGCTCTCTAGGATTCCAAACTGTCAGCATAAAAATAGTGCCCCCGGGGCTTCCCTGGTGGCACAGCGGTTGAGAATCTGCCTGCCAATGCAGGGGACATGGGTTCGAGCCCTGGTCTGGGAAGATCCCACATGCCGCGGAGCAACTGGGCCCTTGAGCCACAACTACTGAGCCTGCGCGTCTGGAGCCTGTGCTCCGCAACAAGAGAGGCCGCGACAGTGAGAGGCCCGCACACCGCGATGAAGAGTGGCCCCCGCTCGCCGCAACTAGAGAAAGCCCTCGCACAGAAACGAAGACCCAACACAACCAAAGATAAATAAATAAATAAATAAATAAATAAATAAAAAATAGCGCCCCCAATCAATGTTTTTATTATTCATTAGTTACTGAAATCCTCTTCCCAAATGCACACTTAACTGAAAGATGTCTTCTTCTGTAGGGTTTTAAACCATTTAGTCCATGAATCAAACCATATATTTCAGCCTGTTTCACTGGGCACTGATATCACCACCAGCAAAACCCTAATTAATTGGGAAGAATGACATTTCCTTTAGAATTCTTTTTTTAAAAATGATTTGCATACCAGGCCAACAAAAATTTCAAACAGTGCAAAACATTAGGAGTGGAAAGTAAATTTCTATCAGCCTCTGGAAGCCAGTCTCACCGTCTTTTCCACAGAGGCATCCACTGTTATAGTTCTTGGGTGTCCTTCCAGGACTTTTCTATGTATATACAAGCATATGTGCCCCTCCCTTTCTTACACATACCCCTCTGTTCCTTAGTGAAAGTTAACAAGATATTGTGGAGTTTATTACTGTAAATCCTTACACTTATATTTACCTCTTTCATTTCAACAGCTGCACTCTATTCCATTGTATGGATGTCCCAAAATTTACCCAGCCCCCTACCGACAGACAAATGGGTGGTTTCCAAGCCTTTGTTCCCACAAACGTATTTTTGCACATAATCTGAATCGAGCGATGAATCAACGCCTTAAAATGGAATCGCAGTCAAAAGATATGTGAATTTTAATTCTGATAGACATTATCAAACAGTGACACTCAAGTTTGGATGAGAATTGCCAAAAGTAAAGTATTTGTTCATGCCAGAAACAAGGCTGTATGTTATTTTAAACTTTTTAATACCTCAGGCAAGCAGCTCATTTTTTTTATGAAACTCATTTACCAATGTCTTGCCCACCTAAACACACACACACACAGACGTTATTATGAATCCATTCAAAATGTACTTTGAGAACAGCTCACTAAAGGAGGAACTTGCCAGAACTTTCTTACCACCACAGTGTGTGAGTGTTGCAATGGGGTTAGCTCACAAATACCACACATTCTCCTCTGTGTCCTTGCTGTGTTTACTACCCTTTGTGGCCTTGGTCATTTAGCAACACTGCTTTATTTTTCTTCTGTAACCAAAGGTCAGTTTACAACCCTGCTCCCTCCCTTCCTCCTCTGAATCACCAGGCACATCATTTCTTCTCACCAGCGTTCCCTCACAAAAGTAACCATTCTTAAAATGTCAGGTCAGGCAGGTTACGGATGCATCCATGAAAGGGGCCCTGTCACAATGGAACTTTGATTTATTTAATTTTCTATTACCTGTGGGAGTGAGTTCATGAATGACAATCTCATACTCTGTTCAGCTGCCACTTTCCTTGCTGGTTTCCTGTATTAAAAAAAATAAATAAAATAAACTAGGTGAAGAGACCCAGAACCTTCTCTCCAGTTTCTCTAGTATTTACCCAGCACACACTCTGTGCTACAATCTCCAGGTGGGGCTCCTTTCCTATTTGCTCTTGTAACAGGAGAAACATGTGGAGGTTTTGTGTTTGCTTTGTCACCAGCTGTAACCATTTTCTTTTCTCTGCCTCTTGACTACCAACCCATAACCTTCCGGTAACCACTGAAAAACTACATCTGACCAGGCTGAACGGAATGAAGTCATTTTGGTCCCGTTGGTGACAACCAATTAAATAAATGTTCTGCTTACATTTACATGGGTTGTAAATTTAAGAAAACGGCTCATGCCCTACTTCAAATATTCTGGGGTCCATGGAACCATGAAGTAATTGCTGTAGTATGAGTAACCAAGGAGCTTCATTTTTACATTTACCTCAGGGCCATTCTCAAAGAGCCAGAGACTGTGGATGAAAAAAAATTTTTGATTCAGACTCTGCAAGGAGGCAATGTCAATATACCCATGTTGTGAGCTGTTTAAGCTTCTTATAGCCCTGCTCGCTCAGGAAGCAATGGAAATGCTTCCATTTAAAAGATCTTCTAGGCTTCCCTGGTGGCGCAGTGGTTGAGAATCTGCCTGCCAATGCAGGGGACACGGGTTCGTACCCTGGTCCAGGAAGATCCCACGTGCCGCAGAGCGGCTGGGCCCGTGAGCCATGGCCGCTGAGCCTGCGCGTCCGGAGCCTGTGCTACGCAACGGGAGAGGCCACAACAGTGAGAGGCCCACGTACCACAAAAAAATAAAATAAAAAATAAAATAAAAGATCTTCTATTTAAAATGAAAGTAAGAAACCAGTGCACTATGCTGACACCTTGTTGGTTAACTTCAAACTCACATGAGTCCTGCCCGTGAAGGAGTTTGGGAGTTGGTGCTGCTGCCCTTGATCCTGCCATACAGGGTCACCAGAAGCAGGACCCTGGGGACTTAGGAAAGGGGATGAGGCTGGACAACAGGGAGGAGCCACCAAACTATGCCAGATCAGGCTATAGAAACCTTGAAAGGAACACTCCGAATGCAATCAACTGTCCTAACCCTTCTGCACAACGGAGAGGTTTCCAAATCAAGACCATTCCCCACTTTTAGGCACTTACACCAAAGACACAAATATCTCTTTGGCAATGGACTTCTTTATTTTCTACGTCCTTTTATTCAACAAGCACGTATTAGTCACGTTTTATGTGCTAGGCTTTCACCTAGGTGCTATACAAAGACTAAAAAGTCATCAACTCTGCCCCATAGCGTGCGCTCATTAAACAATGTTGAATGAATGAATCAATGAATGCATGAATGAAGGAATAAAGCTTATAATCAAGTAAGGGGAGAAAACACAGATAAGCAAGTGGTAGATATAGAATACAGTAGTGTGAGTGGTCAGTGCTACCCAGGGCAGTAGAGAAAGGCCTCAGGCTTGAGGTGACATTAAATAGGTAGTAGCCAGATAAATGGGGGAGGAAGAGGTCTTTAATGTAGGAAGTGAAAGAACATAGCATGAGCTAAGATCTAAAGCAGAGATGAGCAAACTAGAGCCCATGGACCAAATCTGACCTACCACCTGTTTTTGTAAATAAAGTTTTATTTGGACACAGCCATGCCCACCCACGTACATTTTGTCCATGGCTGCTTTCACGTTTCAACAGCACCACCGATTAGTTGCAACAGAGACCACAAGATGCACAAAATCTAATATGTTTACTAAATATTCAAGAGCCTGTAGGACAGCCCCAATTGCTGGACTTTGGTGGTCCTAAAAGAGGCTTGGTGAGAGATGAGACAGAAAGGGGAGCAGGGACCAAATCCTGAAGGTTCTTTTATGCTGTATTAAGACATTTGGTACCAGTGGGGAGAGGGGAGGGGGGAGGGGCAAGGTAGCGGTAGGGGATTAAGAGGTACAAACTACTATGTATAAAATAAATAAGCCACAAGGAAGTGTTGCACAGGGAATATAGCCAATATTTTATAATAACTATAAATGGAGTGTAAGCTATAAAAATTTTGAATCACTATGTTGTACACCTGAAACTAACATAATATGATAAATCAACTATACCTCAATTTAAAAAAAAAAGAAATTTGGTCTTGACTCTTTAATAAATGGGTAAAAAAAAGCAGTTTTGCATTTAGAAATGTTTCTCAGGCATCAAGACAGGTAAGAGAGATGTAAAATTACAGCAGAAGACCAGCTCTCCGAACCTTACATCTCCTCCATATTCCTTGATTCAACAAACATCAGAGAGCTTAATGTTTGCCATTATATATCTTGTCGTCTGCTTGGGAAAGAGAACGTGGCACACAGAGACAATCGATGTCTATCGAATAAAAGAATTAAGGAAGGGTTGAAGACAATATTTTAATAGCATCATTATTAGAAGTTTTCCTGAATGGGCTGCCTCTGTTAGGAAACCACTAGCTGAGACTCCCGCTGGTCTCCAGTTTCCACACTAGTAGACATTGAGATCCAAGCATGAGGAGGTTAATAGTGAAACACAAACCAGAGGGAAATTCCTTCCCTTCGTCTCCAGTGCCAACATCATCAAATACCAGCCACTGGCTGAACCCGTGTTTATTCATGCTCAGTGGCCTAATGAGAGGGGATGGGACAAGAAGCAGCTCTGCTAATAACTGTCATAAAAATAATAATATCACTTGGCTCCATGTGGCATTTTTCATTGGAAAATCTTGAATCATTTTTTTCTCTTGGGTAACAATTATTTCCATTCTATTTCCACTAAAGGAAAAACCAAAGCATAGAGAGAGGTTGTGACTTGCCCAAGGTCACTGAGCTAAGTAGAAAGGCAGTTTTTAAAGGCTGAGAAGGATTTGGGGATATGTGAAATCCAGTTTCCTTCCTAGCCTAGAACAGTTCTGGTTCATGACTCAGGAAGGAACACAGCATGATCCAAGTTCAGTGTCTCTTCTTTTTTTTTTTAACATCTTTATTGGAGTATAATTGCTTTACAATGGTGTGTTAGTTTCTGCTTTATGACAAAGTGAATCAGCTATACATATACATATATCCCCATATGTCCTCCCTCTTGCGTCTCCCTCCCCCACTCCCTATCCCACCCCTCTAGATGGTCACAAAGCACCGAGCTGATCTCCCTGTGCTATGTGGCTGATTCCCACTAGCTATCTATTTTACATTTGGTAGTGTATATATGTCCATGCCACTCTCTCACTTCGTCCCAGCTTACCCTTCCCCCTCCCCATATCCTCAAGTCCATTCTTTAGTAGGTCTGCGTCTCTCAGTGTCTCTTAAAAACGAGTCATGTTAGAGGAGACTCAGGCACAAGAGTCTGTGTCAGGTGAATATTTCAATGTCACACATTGTCCTGCCCATCAGATTCCAACACCTATCCCTAAACTCCATCACTGACAAAGAAGGGCCTCTCAGAAGATCCAGCCTATGGAAGTGGGATCTGGCTTGGGGGTGTTTGACCTTTCTGACGATTCCCCTAGCTGCTTCCCCCTATGAAGTCCAGGCCTCTCCATTCCTTTATTCATCAGAAGCCTCTGCCTAGGGAACCCACAGGTCTGTGATGATCCTGGTATATGCCATTTGTCCCAGTGTAATTAGCAATAAATCCCCCTTTTACTCTAAAAAGTGCCCTAGTTTGGACCATAAATTAACTGTATGATCCCTATAGCTCTGACAAATCAGGAGGCTTCTACATTTAATCCAGAAGTCTTCCTCTAATCACGATTATTCTATCTCAGCTGCTTTTGTTTCCTAGACCCAAGCTTGCAGTCAGTTCAGGGATCTCCTCTGATGGGGAATCTAATTTCTACACAAATGAGTTTGCTACCCAGCCCATAGAACAATTAATTACTAATTGTTAGAAATCACTTCCTCACCTTGTGCCACAATCTGCCTTTTCATATCTTTCACGTGTTGATCTTCACACTATTCTCAAGAAGCTGACAAATCAATCCCTCTTCTGTTCCATAACAGAGCCCCCTGAAGTCTTCTGTTCTCTAGCACAGATACCCCCAAGCATCAGGAACAATTTCTAGCAGAACTTTTAGAAATGTGGCTTCAGAATCAGACATACCTGGACTTGGGTCTGGGCTCTGTCACTTTTTAGCTAGAAGTAACAGAGTTACTTCTCTAATTTCATTTTTCTTATCTATAAATTTTGAACAAGTCTTAACTAGATAAGCCAGGCACTGTTGGTTACCTAGCCAATACGCATTCCTCCTTTCTTCCTTCCCAACCAAGGTGCTCACTTATATAATCTTGGGTGCCAGACTCCCTTGCAGCTAGGTGTGGGCATGCAATACAGTTCTGGACAGTGAGGTGCAACTGAAGGTGTCAGCTGGGGTTTCTGAGAAAGCTTGTTAGAGGGGGCAATTCAGCTTACATCCACCATTTTAGCTTTTCCCACTTAGCTTTTTCCCTTCTTCCTTCTTTCTGTCTAAAAATCAGTTGTAATGCATGAAGTAGAACAGCCATGTTGCAAATATGAGGAAGAAAGCCCCCAGAAAAGGAGCCTTGATTCCTGATGGCATCACGGAGCCCCCATACTCCCCTTGAAGTGCTTGATGCTAGACTTCTTATCACATGAGAAAAACAAATCCCTCATTTTTTTTTTTTTACAGACTGTAGATTATTTATTTATTTACAAATCCTTCATTTGATTAAGCCATTGAAGCTGGATTTCTGCTACTTGCAGTCAAGCCAATCCTAAACAATACACACAGGTATATCTCATTTTACTGGGCTTCACATATTGGGCTTCACAGATATTGCATTTTTTACACATTGAAGGTTTGTGGTAGCCCTGCATCAAACAAGTCTATCAGTGCCATTTTTCCAACAACATTTGCTCACTTCATGACTCTGTGTCACATTTTGGTAATTCTCACAATATTTCAAACTTTTTCATTATTATATTTGTTATGGTGATCTGTGATCAGTGATCTTGGATGTTACTACTATGACTTACTGAAGGCTCAGATGAAGGTTAGCATTTTTAGCAATAATGCATTTTTAAATTAAAGTATGTATTTTTTTTAGATATAATGCTATTGCATACTCAATAGACTCCCGTATAGTATAAACATAATTTTTCAAACCACTGGGAAGCCCAGAAATTCGTGTGACTCACTTTATTGCAATATTCACTTTATTTCAGTGGTCTGGAACCAAATCCAAAATATCTCTGAGGTATTCCTGTACTTCAGTGGGTTGTTGTGAATATAAAGTGAACTTGCTACATGGCCCAGCACATAGCAAATACACAGTCAATGGTTTGCAGTGATCCCTATCATGATATCGTTATTAGTCATTGACTTGGGCCTTAGAGACAGGGGCAAGAACGTGTGGCTCTGGCAACCCTGCTGACCTCCAAAAAGCACAGTACAAAAAACATGTGATCTCTAAAGCGCAAAGAAGTCAGTTGCAGATATGTGGACAAAAGACGTCTCTGTTAATGGCTAGTGAAGCCAGTTCTTCAAAGCACCTGTCAGATCCCCAAAGTACAGAGAAATGAAATTCCACCTGGGAGCAAGTGCTTACTGTCTTGGAGGGCCTGCCTGGTTTCCTTCCTGGGCAGGTAATCCATCCTTGGGATATAGAGTGTCTCCTGGAAGTGTGGGCTTCTCTGAATGACAAGCAAAGGACAACACTTCAAGGATGACGTTATTTCATAGGAACACAGTTTTTGCTGAGAAATCAAAGCCACAGCTAAAACCAGCACTAAGTGTAATTATCTTTCTATAACCTAACTGAACTGCCCGCCAAGATCAGATACGGATGGGACTAACCATACATTCTTACCTGGACTCCACCAAGCCATAGATCCATCCCAGCCCCACCTGCTCCAGCCCAAGTCCACAGATAAAGAGAGTAGTGCAGTGAAAAAGAAACCAAACAAAACAATCACCGTGGGTCTCAGAGTCAAACAGACCTAGGGTTCAAATCTCACTAGGTCACTTACAAGCTGGGAAATTTTCCCTTTCTAGCTGCAGTTTTCACATCTGTAAAATGGGGATAAGAACATTCATCCTACAGGTTTACAAGGAATTGAAGGAGACAGTGTGTGGAACAGTGTCCAGCACAGAGTTATCATTAGTTTCCCTTTCTTCCCTTTCAGAAGGACAGCTTTATCTCCCCCCAAGCCCAAGGAGGGGACACAGCTCAGGTCACTGCCGCTGAGTACAGCTCACTGCCTTCTGCCCTGTGTGTCATCATCCATGTTTTTGGTTGGGCCACACTTGTGGAGCCAAAGCCTTCCCCGAAGCTGAGGTCATAAAGCAGAAAAAGACAAAGCTCTGCTTTCAGAGAGCAGGTTTGGTTGGCCGTGAGCAAAGCCATCTCTCTGTGGCCAGCCTGTCCCTGCGGGATGGGAGTCCCCAGGAAACCCAGCAGGACAGGGCTGACCCACGTGGTCCTCCCACCAACCACAGTCATACAAGACACCTGGACAAAGAGCTAAGGAGTGGGAGCTGCTTCACTTAGTCTTTCCGTCCTCTGCACACAGCAGTCTCTGGTCCCAGCCTCAGGCAGGATGGAACATGACAGTTATAAGATCCACACCTCAAGCCATGAAGCATAGTCTTCTTGCTACATCACCTGGCAGGTGCCCTTGGCAGCTGGTTCCACAGCTGCAGTGGTGCATGTAGCATTTTGCTCACCTCCGTGTCATGGGAGCTACGACTAATATCTCCCCTCTTTTCTTTTAACCATTGGCTTATCCAGGGATATTTATCAAACAGGGTTGTGGACAGTGAGACTAGCTAGATATCTGCACTTACATTTCTCCATAACTCCATAAACTAGCAACATAAAACCACGCAGAAACTGGAAATTCAGGCTCACCACAAAAATATGTTTTGTCAGAGAGGATAAGAACAGATAAACTAATAAAAGCAAATGGTAAGCATTAATTAATGCCAGGCTCTGCCTTGAGCACTTCACTTTCTATTATCATTATCTCCATTTTATTTTAAAATTTTATTGGAGTATAGTTGATGTACAATGTTGTATTGGTTTCACGTGTACAGCAATCTCCCTTTTAAAAATGGGGAAACTGAGGCTTCTTGACTGTCTTCTAGATACTAATCTCTTGTGAATTTTAGATATTATAAATCTCTTCTCATTCTGTCACATTTTAACTTTACTTATTGTGTCTGTCCTCTAACAAAAATTCTTAATTTTTTTTTTTTTTTAGCGGTACACGGGCCTCTCACTGTTGTGGCCTCTCCCGTTGCGGAGCACAGGCTCTGGACGCGAAGGCTCAGCAGCCATGGCTCATGGGCCCAGCCGCTCCGCGGCTTGTGGGATCCTCCCGGACCGGGGCACGAACCCGTGCCCCCTGCATCGGCAGGCGGACTCTTAACCGCTGCGCCACCAGGGAAGCCCAGAAATTCTTAATTTTTAAAATGTAGTCAAATTTACTAAATTTTCAACTTATAGCTTAGATTTTGAGGATATTCTTCAACACCTCCAGTACCTTCTTCTAGTAGCTTTATAATTTTACTTTCACACTGGATTTCTCCTTTGTATATGCTTGAGATAGTGAACCAATCTATTTTCTTTGTATAATCAGCTGTTTCCCCATTACCAAGTAATGAGTTTTAGACAATTCATCCTTTTCCCACTGATTTATGGTACCATGTTTATCCCCATAGCCTCCCATGTAGACCTGGTTCTATCTCTAATGTTCTATTCTTTTTGATAGATTTAATTGACTGCTGCTGCACCAGTTCCACACTGTTTTTATTTGGGAAGGTGAATCCCTCCTCTTTGCTCTTCCTTTTCAAAATTGACTTAGGTATCATGAACCTTTATTCCTTTGTATAAATTTAGAGTAAGTATGTCGAGGCCTCAAAAAATCCTTGCCATAATTTTGACACTGAATTTACATGTAATTTTAAGGGAAACTAACATAGTTACATGTCAAAGATATGGTATACCTTTCTGTTTTTTCAGCTCTTCTTTTAAAATATGTTATTGAGTTTTAAAATTTTCTCAGGAAAGACTTTGTTATATCCTACATTCTTTATACTGTAAAAATGCTATCTTATTTTCTATTGGATTTTCTAGATGGTTTTGCTAAAATTGATAAAGACTAATAACTTTTAAAAACTGATCAGATATTCACCATCCTTACTGAAATCCCTTATTTTATTTTATTTACTTTTTACTTTTTTTTTATTTATTTATTTATTTTGGCTGCGTTGGGTCTTCGTTGCTGCACGCGAGCTTTCTCCAGTTGTGGCAAGCGAGGGCTACTCTTTGTTGCGGTGCGCAGGCTTCTCATTGCGGTGGCTTCTCTTGCTGTGAAGCGCGGGCTCTAGGCATGCAGGCTTCAGTAGTTATGATAAGGGCTTAGTAGTTGTGACTCGCGGGCTCTGGAGTGCAGGCTCAGTAGTTGTGACACATGGGCTTAGTTGCTCCATGGCATGTGGGATCTTCCCGGATCAGGGCTCGAACCCATGTCCCCTGCATTGGCAGGCAGATTGTTTCTTTTTTTTTTTTTTTTTTTGCGGTTTTTTTGTGGTACGCGGGCCTCTCACTGTTGTGGCCTCTCCCGTTGCAGAGCATAGGCTCCGGACGCGCAGGCTCAGCGGCCATGGCTCACGGGCCTAGCCGCTCCGCGGCACGTGGGATCTTCCCGGACCGGGGCACAAACCCGTGTCCCCTGCATCGGCAGGCAGACTCTCAACCACTGCGCCACCAGGGAAGCCCTATTTATTTATTTTTTGAAATCCCTTATTTTAGTCTGTTGATTAAGTCTGCTCATCCAACATTTATATTTCCTTCTCTTCATGTATTGGCCCGAAACTCTAATATGTAAAACAATTTAACAGTTAACTGTTATTAAACAGTAACAGTGAAAGCAAAACATGTCTAAATTCTCTTTTAAAATCACATTTATGGTTTTTTACAGTTTTCAAACAGTGCCTATACCTATTACACTATTTGAATTTTACAAGCACCCCAAGGAGGTAGGGAGAATAAGTATTGGCCCATTTTACTGATAAGACTTAGTACAGTTGGGTTTGGGGGGATGACATAGACATAGAAAGGAACAAAATTCATATTCAGGTCTTTTAAGCTTCAAATTCTCTTACTACAGCAGGCTAACTTATGTCTAGTCAAAATATATAAAACTACATGATTTAATTCAGTAATATACACAGTAAATTTTTATTTAAATCCTACACTGTCCTGCAAAAGGTGATATAATACTGTCATTTTTCTAAAAAGCTGTATCTGCTGATATTAAAGGTTCTAAACTTTTTGAAGTTTTAAAAACCATATAGCCATATCATTCGAGGTTGTAATTCTGCAAAGTTTGGGGTCTATACAATGGCAAAACACTAAGTTAATTTGGTCAGTTCAGGTGAACAAGTCAATTCTGTGGGACAGGGGAAAATTGGAAGAGAAATATTAATCAAATTTATGTTCATAATACTGCAATGCAGCTACAACTTTCATCTGGTTGGACTCAGACATTTAAAAGCTGCTGTAAAAATAATAGTACTATTTCCATTTTTTCAGGAGGAAAAACTAAGTCAGTCAATTTCTTAGTTGTACAAATAACTCACTGGGAAATGAGAGACCTGTGAACAGAACACATGAATTAAGCCCGAGTTTGGTCTACCAGCTCTCTGTAATCAAACCCTAGTGATTTGCCCATGGAAATCAATGCATCTTAAATATGTGGAATGACATCTCAACAGACACACAAGCAGACGATTCCCACAGCCCTTTTAAAAGACTAACCATCAGGAAGCAATTAGGACCGCATTTGTTTCTGACAATTAGGGTATTTTTCTTCCTATTACTTGCATTTCCACTTAAGGAATGTATTAATATGAGAGGCGGTCATCTCTAAATGCTGCTATTACTTGGTATGTACACATTGCGCTGACTTTTGAAGGGATGTCAGGCTAAAAGATCAAGAAAGTACCCATAAAGATGAAAAGGTGCTCAAACAAGAAGAATCAAAGTATATCAGAAGAGGAAACCAGGAAACTGTAGCCTTTCTTAAAGGCAGCTTTGCAAACTTAGTAATAAAATACAATAATGTAACCAAGCAGAAGGCTTACATAACTGTGAACAAAATGAGGGGAAAAGAATTGCTCCAAATCCGTTATATTTATTAGAACCACTGATTTCCCTTGAAACAACGCATGATTTATAACAAAACTTACTGTGAGCTAGCTAACAAAAATCTCGTTTTTATGGGAGATAAGTATTGTCAGAAAGACTAGTAGATTCTGTTTTAAATCCTCAAGATTGTAAACCTGAGCTTTTACAAATGAAGGGGAAATTTTGGCTTTTGAACAGGATTATTCAAGTGATTTCTATTTAATCTCTTCTTATCAGCAAAAGGAAAAAAAGGAATAGCCTCAACTGAAACTAAGACAGTTTTCTGTGGCAGAATATACCATTACAGCTAATAATGCAGTGGCTGGCTGTGTTGAATGAATCTTCTTTTTTAAAAAAGTCCACGCTTGTTAAACACATGAACTGTACGAGTTTATATTTGCCCAACTCATGTCTCCACACCTGTTCATTCAGGCATTAGCACTTGTAAAGCAGATGAATGTATCTGTACAGCAATGGGTAAAAATAAACTAAACTATTCTGGTAACATTATCAAAACGATGTTACCAAATAGAAGATTATGTTTCATGGGATAAAGTGGTCAAATGAGATGTTTCCTCACGTTTTATGACTAGTTTGTCTCATTCACTGTGTATAAAATAGCTGACCTCCATTCCAGGAGAGTGAGTAGCAACCAAATTTAATGCTCTTTGCTCAGGGGCCCAAACACTGGTTTCATCGGCTCTGAGGCATAACTTCTGAATGTGCTACAGTCACACAGAGACCCAACACTGGTGCATTACAGAGGAACATTTAATTCAATCAACACTGTATTAGCCCTGTGGGATAACCATGGTATTTCAATGTTGGTCAACTCTTTGGAAACAAAGTTCGGGTAGAAGTTGGATAAGCCATTATCTTTAGGAGTGAGCTTATTTTTGGAGTGAGCTTATGTATACACACATATATATAATCTCTAGAATAAGAAGTTCCCAAGGACAACAAGTTATAAGAGCAGCCAGCAAGCAGTATCTCTCCCCATCTCATTATACTTCAGCCACACTGGCAACAGGCTCCTTAAAAAATCCAGGGGTGGTTGTTTGAATCACTGTTCACAATTTTTTCCTGTATTAAATTATTCATCCACATCTTGTGTTATGTAATTTTGAAGTACTATCCACTGTGGGTAAAATATTTTCCCTATCTCATGGATTTGGGGTTTGGCCATACAGCTAGCTTTAGCCAATGAAACGTTCCTGAACATGACACAAGGTCTTAAATGGGCTTGTGTGATTGCATCTGGGCTGCAGCTGATCCACAGACCCATGTGAGAGAAATAAATGCTTACAGTTTTAAGCCAGAGTGTGGATGGTTGGTTATGCCAGATTATTGTAGCAAAATATCATCTCCACGCATTAGCATGTACCATTCCCTCTACCAGGAATACTCTTTCACACCTACTCTTCCCCCAGTTAACTCCTATTCATATCTCAGTTTAAATGCTTAGTACATAGGACAGATGTTGCAAACCAGATTAACTCCCCCCTCAATCCTGTTTCCCATTTTGTAAGATTCATCACACTTATAGTTATTTGCTCCATGTCATCCAACTAGAATGTAAGCTTTTTTGAAGGATGGGACCCCAGTGTCTTGTTCATTGGTGCATTTCCAGCATACAGCACATGACGGCTAGCTAGCACAGAGTGGATTCAACAAATAATTGTTAAGTAATTTTTTAAAAGGTATGTGGTTCTGCTACTTAACAGTTGGGTAAGAAACAACTTTTGGGGTTTTAGTTTTCAGCAACTATAAAATGAATACAATAATACCTTTCTCCTAAGGCAGTTATAATTAAATAAATTAACCAATAAAGTTAACATTCCAAGTATCTCACACATATGCACACAGAAGGCACTTGGTAACCTACTGCTTTTATTACGATGGGAAAGATAAATACATCTGCTCTCTGTTTTATAAGGTAATTTGTTTTATAGTGATGTTTTGCCAGAAAAGAAAAAAATTACATTGTATTACTATTTATTATTGTTTAATTTAGGTATTTCAAAATATCATGTTTATTTACCATGATGTAAGTCAATTTTAGAAGCAATTTAAGGTAGAATTCAGCTAAGAAGAAATGGTTTCCAATTGATAATTCATTTATTTCAAACATTTGTCATTGACTCCATCCTTTTAAAAAAGAATGAAATTTATCCTTCCTATTTTTTTAAAATCTTTATTGGAGTATAATTGCTTTACAATGGTGTGTTACTTTCTGCTGTATAACAAAGTGAATCAGCTATACGTATACATATATCCCCATATCCCCTCCCTCTTGCATCTCCCTCCCACCCTCCCTATCCCACCCATCTAGGTGGTCACAAAGCACCAAGCTGATCTCCCTGTGCTATGCAGCTGCTTCCCACTAGCTATCTATTTTACATTTGGTAGTAGTGAATATATGTCATTGCCACTCTCTCACTTCATCCCATCTTACCCTTCCCCCTCCCCATGTTCTCAAGTCCATTCTCTACATCTGAGACTTTATTCCTGTCCTGCCCCTAGGTTCTTCAGAACCTTTTATTTTTCTTAAGATTCCGTATATATGTGTTAGCATACGGTATTTGTCTTTCTCTTTCTGACTTACTTCATTCTGTATGACAGACCCTAGGTCCGTCCACCTCACTACAAACAACTCAGTTTCGTTTCCTTTTATGGCTGAGTAATATTCCATTGTATATATGTGCCACATCTTCTTTATCTATTCATCTGTTGGACATTTAGGTTGCTTCCATGTCCTGGCTGTTGTCAATAGAGCTGCAATGAACATTGTGGTACATGACTCTTTTTGAATTATGGTTTTCTCAGGGTATATGCCCAGTAGTGGGATTGCTAGGTCATATGGTAGTTCTATTTTTAGTATTTTAAGGAACCTCCATACTGTTCTCCATAGTGGCTGTATCAATTTACATTCCCACCAACAGTGCAAGAGGGTTCGCTTTTCTCCACACCCTCTCCAGCATTTACTGTTTATAGATTTTTTTGATGATGGCCATTCTGACCAGTGTGAGGTGATACCTCATTGTAGTTTTGATTTGCATTTCTCTAATGATTAGTGATGTTGAGCATCCTTTCATGTGTTTGTTGGCAATCTGTATATCTTCTTTGGAGAAATATCTGTTTAGGTCTTCTGCCCATTTTCTATCCTTCCTATTTTAAAAAAGTTTTCCATCCTTAGAGTTGGCAGTTATTTTTTTCAAAATGTTGTTGTTCATTCCCACAAGCAGCTTTTTCATCAATAGAATTTTAATTTAAATCAGTTTTCTTCTTTTGCCAAAAGCAACATATATCCATCATAGAAATTTACAAAATGTAGGTAAGTATAAAGAAGGAAAATTTATTTCTGTAATCCCATCACCCAGAGATAGCCACTGTTTATCCTTCTAAGTACGTTTTATTTCAGTACCTGTTTTTTAAAATAATAATGGGATCGTGCTGCCCATTTGGGGTTGCTTTTTCACTTAATCATGCCTGTCATTTTATGCCAGCAAATACTCATCTACAATATCTTTTTATAAATATTCACTCATAACAATGGCCTTCCATTGTACAGAAATACCATCATTTACTTGAATACTTCCCTATTGCTAGAAATTAAGTATATTTCACTTTTTTTTTCTTTTTTGGCCATTATCGGCAATATTTCTGTGAATGAGTGAAGAGACACAATGAGTCACTCAAAACCTTTAGAAAACAGCTACCACTTACTGGTGTCTTGTAGTTCAGAATTCAATTAGACCAGTATCCTACCACAGTCTTACTCTTTCCTTACATACTCTTACTATGAGTCCGGGATTGTCACTGAAAGATGGTAAAGGTGGGTAGATGGGCAAGATTGGGATAAAAGCATCTGAAGAAGGACTTTCCCTTCTGCTCTCAAGAATGAAAGTCCAAACCAGAATCTATGAATCAACACATGATCAAAAATATCCTAACAAAAAGCAGGTCCATGTTTTGAAACGGAAATAAGGTAAATGAAATGAAACACTGTTGTTTCACTATCTGCAGCTACAATGTCCATATTTGTTGACAAACATTTTTTTTTCCCCAACCTGGTTGGCTGGTATGACAAGTACCGTCATCCTCATCTTACAGGATCTGAGGCACAGAAAGGCTGACCAAAATGTCCAAGACCCCACGAGTTAGTGGCACAGCCAGGGTCTAAGTCCACATGTCCTGGCCACAGACAAGCGCTCTTTTCACACTCGCATAGTTCTCTGTAATACCGGGAATTATTAAGAATAGGGAACAGGACACAGTGTGGCCAGGAGATTAGCGGAAACATAAATCTCCTGAGAGACAGCACGGAGACATCTGTTAGCTACTTAGCATGGGTCTAACATCCTCTGTGAGAGGATAATAAATCCTCTCTGTCCACCTCTCTCTGGGGATATAAGCATTATTGCTCAATTAGAAATTTGTCCTTTAAAGAGCTTTGATATTCTCAATGAAAAGGTGCTGCTGAAAAGTGAAAATATTTTCTTTGCTTCTGCGGTGCAAACGATAAAAAGGAGATACAGCTCAGGTTAAGGAATTACTGGAAGACATAAGTTCTTCATCTAGTAATGTTAGGACTATACTCTGGAGCTCTCTGAATGGAGGGATTGTGAGTCCCCGTTGCGCTGAACACACACCTTACAATGCAGTAAAAATCTTCTTATGCAACACAATCAGAACTGCTAATTAATGAGCTAATCGGAGATGGGGGCGGGGGGCCTGGAGGGAAGGATACATTTATATTGTAAATCTTATATTTTAACTTGAATAAATGTAAATGTACTCAACAATCTGGTAGAAGGTTGTGGCACTTTCCCTCACTATGAATTCACTGGCAAGGTTCCAAACCTACATTTTTTACCCAAACCACACTCATATGATCTCATTTTTAACTTCCATGTTTTTCTTCCTGTGTAACGGGTGAGAACTTAAAGACACTTATGGACAAAATACGGTAGGTTTTATTATTTTTCCCAACCTTTGCTAATTAACTCATTTGACGTTATCGAGCCTTTCCAAAGCATTCCATTTAAATTTCATTGTAGTAATTCTCTGTCTGTCTGTCTCTCTTTCCAGACTCATGTTTCATTAGTTAGGTCATATTAAAGTAAACTGCATAATTTTAGTAACAAATAAAACTGGCACAAATATGTTAAAGAACAAACAATTCTGACTGTCAGACAGCATGAAACTCGACTCTTGGGGGCAGAGATGGGCCCGTGTGGGCAGACTGTTCAGTGTGCTCCGAGCCCTAGCTGAGCCCTTACAGAGGGGACAGAAAGCCCTCGTTCTTCCTGTGAGTCGCTTAAGTGGAAATTGGCTAAAAGAGCGCCCACTGTAGTTTCTACTAGCTAATTGTTAATATTAAGCAGGAGTTTAAATTATATCTATCCTATTTATACTCAAAGTTTTAAAATCCCACCCTCCCAACCCGCAAAATCCCCAGAGTCTGTCAATTTACCTATTCAGGCAATAGGTTTGGGTTCACGTTATCTCATTTCTAGGTCCCTAAAAGACCCAGTTTCTCACTAGTGCAGCCTCTTGAAATGGGAAGAAAGGGCTGGATAAACAAATGAATTCCAACTTTTATTTTCTTCTGAGCACTTGCAAACATCGGAAGCTATCTTATTATTTCTTCTTTTCTGTTTCCCATAATTAGGAGGTACATTCTGTGAGAGATGGGACCTCATCTGTCTCATCCACCTTTGTATTCTTGGCACATCTAGGATAGTGCCTGGCACAGAGAACCTACACAATAAATGTTTTTCAGTGAATGATGATTTGATCTGGCTGCCCTGAGTATACACAACATCAATGTCTTCTCCACTGATTTGCTCTCACTTAATTACTAACGTTTTCTTCCTTTTAAAAATAAAATTTTACACTATTAGAAGTTTTCCAATTGCTTGGCAATAATGCAGCCTGCAGAAGGCTGGATTCTAATCTTGTTTATATCAGGTCAGAAAATTACTTTTGTTCCAGAAAATAAAAGGGGTGTAGTACAAAGATCAGAGCTGCATAACGGCTCACTCATTGGGTACACCAAGGGATATAATATGGTCATTCAGACCTGGCCTTAGTAAACGATCTTGTACATCTACATACCTGAGAGCAACCAGCCACGCACAAGGTAACACTGTGCCCAAGCCCAGCACACTTCATGTCACCTCTCATGGCACCTACAGTCCAAGCCTGTTATCAGAACTTCCAGTATGAGCCATGACAGAACTGCCAAAAAATGAAGATATAAAGAAAAAAATGGATTTCCTATCTGTGCTTTAAAACTTCGTTTGGTTTTACTTAAGTGTATGTTTTGTTTGGGTACACTTAGATTTATAACCAAAAAGGGGAAGACATGATGAAAGAAATTTTTGTTAAAATAGATTAATGAAGAAACCAATTATGTATGGAAAGAACAACTCATTTTAAGGGACAGGAGGAAGCAACAGAAAGTTTCCTCAAATAGAAGAAAATTAAAGAAGGAAGGAAGAAAGGAGAAGAGAAAGAAAAAGAAAGAAAGAAAGGAAGGAAGGAAGGAAGGGAGGGAGGAAAAGGGAATTCTTGTTTCGTCAATTAAAAAGATAGTCAAGATTTCATGCTGGCCCCCATAGAGTGGACATGACCACAATCTCCCTTCAAGAGTCACCTTTCACACAGTCTCCTAAGCTACAACTACAGAGTTTGCTCCAAATCTTCCCTCATCTTCACATTCAGCCATTAAAAACTACCGTTAAAATGTCTTGCAAGTTCAGCCCTTCTCTATCCCATTGATACTGGTTCATACTTTGGTCCTCATGGAGCAATGGGTTGGTACAACTGCTCTGAATGGTTCACCTGCCAGGGGTCCGTCCCTGTGCTACTCCATCTCCATGCTGCCACCAGACTTCCCTCTCACCCAGGCTCCATGGCGCACCGTTTCATCTCTCACGCGAGCTCAGCTCACCTCTGAAGTCTCATCTCTCATCAGTCCTTTCACAACACACCCTCTTAAGCTTCAGGCACAATTAGGAAATAGTGGGCTATGTGAGTCTGAGGCTCAGTAGAGCAATCTGGAACAGCCCTAAAATTTATAAATACGGTACTTATTTATTCTGAACTGTTTCTATAGTGAATACTGTGATGCAACAAGATTCCATGCCCACCCCCCTTTCCAGACCACATTGCTCATTCCTCCAGCTGCTGGGAGCACTGCTTCATGGTTAAATCCCTCTCCAAAGAGGCTGCCTCACCCAAGCTTACATTCCCTCCCAGCCAGTAGCTCACATTCTATGACTGAAGCAGGACAAAAAGCCCAGACCTCCTGCCCCGATGGAATAACTGTGAAGGGTTATCCCAGCTCCAGAGCTTCCCATGGGATAGGCTGAGTTCTCTGTTGTGATTACATTATAGTTCAACTTCTCTCTCTGCCCAATCCTGCTTCCCTTACTTACAGGGAGCACTTCCCAATAAACCTCCTGCTTGGAAACCTCAGTTTCAGAGTTTGTTTCCAGAAAATCCAACCAAAAGCAATTTATCTCTTTAAGTTTTTTTTGAAATATTACTATTTTGTAAATAATGACTTCAATTTTAATTAATGTTCATGCTGAACCATTAAACATTTTAAAGGTTCTGTTTTTTTCAGAATGTTTAATTGAAAAGAAAGGACATCTGTCTTTTTTTAAAAAGTCTATTAATTTCTATGCATCTCCACTGCCAGATATTGCTTAAAATACTGGAGCTAGAACTCTGAAATCTGGCTCTGTCATTTCCCAGCTATGTAACTGCAGTAGGTTGCATAGTCCTTCTTTATTGCAAATTCCTCATCTGTAAATTGGGGATAATAATAATATGTTACTTAATGGACTGTTGTGAAGATTAAATGAGTTGTCATATAGCAAGCATTAAGAATGGTACCTAGCCAAAAATGAGTGCTTAAATTCATTAGGGTAACATTAGCTGCTGTAACAAAGAGCTAGAATTATCCAATGACTCAAACACAGCAGATAGTTCTTCCTCATTTATATAACATTCCAACTGGGGCAACTTTTCTCTACATGGCTTTACAAGGACCTATATTAATGGATTCCCAGTTACCTTCAGTACATGGCTTCTCCATCCCTATTAGCCAGAAAAGGGAAAGAACAGAGAGGAGTGTGCATGGGAGATTCCCATGGGTCAGGCCTGGAATTGGAGCTCTTTATTTCTGCTCACATTCTATTGGTTGGAACACAATCACATGGCCACACCTAACTGCAAAGGAGCCTGGGAAATGTAGTCTAAGAAATGGATTTTAGTGACTGTGCAGCAAACTTTGTTAAATTATTATTATTATCGTTGTCATTATTACCAATTTTCTAGGTTGGCTCTCATCTCCACTCTCCTGAAATATCACAGTAGCCTCCTCACTGGTGTCCCTGCCTCCAGACTATTCCATCAACTCAAATCCTTTGTCCACACCAAACGCAGAATTATTATCTAAAATCCAAGTCTGATCATGTCACTCACCCACAGCTGTCAGCTTTATACCTTTCTGCAACTCCCCACTGCCTCAGGATCCAGTCAAAGCCCCTTCAGTTCCCCCACGATCCAGTCACCCCACACCCCTTCGGTATCACCTCCAGTCACTCCTCGCCTTGCAGCTGGCATTTGTGATTGGAGACTCCTGTGAGTAGGCAGACAAGACCCTGCCCTATGGAGTCTACATTTTAGCAAGATAGCCAAAAACAAGAAAACAAATCAATACACAATATTAAGTAGTAAAGAGTATGGTGAAGAAAAATAAAGGGTAAGGAAACTGAGAGTGGTAAGCTAAATAAATAGGTAAATAAATAACATCTTAAATTTTACCCACAAAGGATAGTCATTCCCCAGAGAAATATGCCATGGACTTGATCTTCACTACAATTACACACACCCCTGTGACTGCATATTACAAAAGAGTTCTTATCATTGACCTATATTTGTGTTCCTTTGAACTTCTTTTATGACTGCTATGGAAAGAAATAACACAGAGCACTAAAGATCGCTTAATGTGCTGTTTGTGTGGGATGTTGAGAGAATAATATACTTTATTATTGCCCCAATGGGGAATGAGAGTACAAAGGGCTCATTCCCCGCTCCCCAGCCCTGCAACCTGCTTTGCAGAAAAAGTCAACATAAAAATATTTAATGAAATCAGATTTTACTCAAGGATGTAAGACTGTTATTATTTTTTAATTCCCTGAACAATGATACTGTCACCTTGGTAACTTTAAAAATGTTTCTTTTATGATGGTTCTGTCACCTTACTGGATTCAGGTTTTCAAGTGTCGAAGATGTAAAGTTGAAGAGTTTCTTGTAAATCCTGTTCTTTTAATCAGGGTGAGCTTCTCCCACCTGATTAGATTTTAGATCTTCCTTCTCCATTGCTGCTCTCCTATCCTTAGCACACGGCTTCCAAATTACGGCCCAGGGTGGTTACTTGAGCTCTAGCTGTTACACTTACATCCCAGCCATTAGAAGAGGAAACAGGTAAAGAAGGACATGCCCCTCATGACATACAGAAAAATGGTCTGCTAAAGATGCCCATGTCCCAATTCCTAAAACCCATAAATATGTTACTTTACAGGTGTGATTAAGTTAAGGATCTTGAGATGGGGAGATTACGCTAGATTATCCAGGTGGGCCCAATGTAATCACAAGGGCCTTTATAGAAGGGTGGCAAAAGGGTCAGAGTCACAGAAGGAGATGTGTCATTGAAAGCAGAGGTCAGAGTGATATGAGGAAGTGGCCCTCAGCCAAGAAATGCATGTAGCCTCTAGAAGCTGGAAGAGGCAAAGAAACAAGGTTCTTTCCTAGAGCCTCCAGAAGGAACCCAGCCTACCAACCCATTTTAGACTTCTGACCTCCAGAACTGTAAGCTAAAAAATTCATGTTGCTTCAAGCCACTAATTTTGTGACAATTTGTTTCAGAAGCAATAGGAAACTAATGCATCTCCCTTAAGTTACAAGGAAGAAGGTAAAATTGGATAATGAGGCACACAATTAGCATATCCTGCCATGATGTTTTCCTTTAAAAAAAAAAAAAGGAAATATATAATCCAAAGGAAATAGGTTAATTATGTTTTACTACAAGTTTTTGGTTGCAAAAATGGAACCACAATCCCAATTCTACCTAATTTAAGGTTAAGCAAGGGGAAGAGAGTTTTTTTACAATATATTTGAATGGCTCACCCCATTAAGGAAGAAGTAAAGGATAAACTGTATATCCATAGGGCCTGTAACCAGAGACGTGTCCAGCATCAGCCCCTACTCTCCCCTCTCTGTCTCTTCCCTCTGCTTTTCTCTGCTCCAGTTCATCCACTTCTACTGAAGATGGACCTTATTCATATGATGAGAATCAAGGCAGTGATCATCTCTGGGTGATTCAGTCCAACTTAAAGAGCTTCAGTTGGTCATTCATTCACTTGCCATATATTTATTAAGCCCCTACTGTGTGCCAGGCCCATGAATAAGACAGACAAGTCCTTGAATCATTCCAGTAGCTGATACAGATAATAAACAAACACGTAGACAAGATCCTTAGAGACTGTCACAGGTATGATGATGGAAGGGAGCAGAGAGATGAAACACAGAGTAACTGTGGAGACCACTCTAGACTGGTGGTCAGGGAAGGACTCTCTGAGGAGTTGATATCTGAGACCCCAAAGATAAATAATGCACAGGTAAGCATGACTCAGAGGACAGTAAAGACTCCATGATGACTTTTTGAAGCAACCAACAGAAGGGAGGCCAGCATACCTGGTGTCAAGTGAGCAGACACGGACAGTAAGAAATGAGGCTAGGAGCTAAATCCAACAGAACCTCATGGATACATCTTGGTTTTCCTAGGTGAGTCCCTGTCACACCTGTTTTCCCACCGTAAATATTGAGCATCCCAGTTTGGATGATAAATTGTACAGTCACTCTACATATAAAATCCCATAAAAGTCAGGATTTTATTCTAAGAGAAATGGAAAGACATTGAAAAGTTTTAAGCAGGGCAATTGCATGATCTGATTGTATTTAGTATCACTGGAAACCAGATAATGAGTTAATAAATGCAGTAAGTTAAATATGCCTGCATTTGGAGCACTGACATTTTTCTTAGTAAAAGAAATCAATATCGAGATAAAATGAAAATAGGTAAAATTTGCAGCGTAGCGTAAGGCGTAGATATACACTCATCATCCTCATCCAACACTTAGACCTCCATACCACTACTCTGTTTGTTATTCTTCCCACTTCTCTTAAACTCAGAAGCACTTTCTGAGGCAGAACCTAGCTCCAGCTTTCTGGGTCTCATGGCAACTTGGCAGCACAATGCTTCTAGGCTAAAATCCCAGCTTCCATGGATTCATGCAGTTTCAGCCACAAATATTTACCTTGCCTGGCTCCTGGGGCTAATTAAAGGGGCAGCGTTCCATTCCTCTTGGCTCTCCCCTAAACTGCTTGCAGAGACAGAAGCAGCTGCAGGACAAGAACAACAGCCCCATAATTCATCTCTACATCCACACAGTGACTCCCTCACAAATGTCCTCTTCAAATTAGGAAAAGGGTTCATGGCCATACCCTGCCCTTGCCACTCTCCTACTGGATTTGATAATTGCACCTCTCTATAATGATTTCTCCTAGAAGCTGAAGTTATCCTTAGTAGCATATCTGTTCTACAGCTGCCTCTGGAAGAGAGAATCTCAGGATCAAATGCTAACAGCTTATTATACCAGTTAGAACACAGTGTTTCATTGCATATTTTTATTTTTATCATAAAAATGATATATGCTTACTATAAAAAATTCAAGAAGAAAAGGTGGGAATTGAAATGTGACTTTTTCCTTCTCCCCTCCCTCAGTCCCTGTCACTGACCCGATGAATGCCCTTCCCCTGTTAATCTCCATCAATTTCCACCATTTCCTACCACCGCATATACAAGCAAATGGAGAAGAATATATTAGCATTTAAATTGGTAACCCTAAAGGCCTTTAAAGTGATTTTCATGATAACAAGTCCAGATCTGATAAACCATGAACTGGAGTCACATCCCAGTTCCCTGGCAGGAAATGAAAGCTCGGCCCTTCTTGCAAAGTAGAATAGCTGGGTTAATCCTGGTTATGATTCAAAACAGGTTCAAGAACCCAAATTCAAGTTTCCAGGCCCAGGAAGAAATTAGAACATGAGGTGAGGTTACATCTCTGAAAACACTCAGAGCTTGAATAGAGGAGAAAAATAGATGGAGAAGATAATCAGTCTAATGACAGATGAATGGATAAATAAAATGTGTATACATACAATGGAATATTATTCAGCTTTTAAAAAGGAGGAAACCCTACCATTTGTGACAACATGGATAGACCTGGAAGACATTATGCTAAGTGAATAAGTCATTCATAGCAGGACACATATCCCCCCATGATCCCACTTATATGAGATCGCTTGCATAGTTAAACTTACATAAGCAGAAGAAAGAGTGGAGGTTGCCAGGGGAAGAGGGCAGGGGGAAATGGGGAGATGTTCAATGGGTATAAAGTCACAGATGTAAAAATGAATAAGTACTAGAGATCTGCTGTACAACACAGTGCCTATAGTTAACACTATGGTATTGTGCACTTAAAAATTTGCTAAGAGGGAAGATCTAGTGAAGTCTTCTTACAACAACAACAAAAGCAAAGGAACCTAAGGAAACCTTTAGAGGTGTTTTATAACCTTGATTGTAGTGATGGCATCATAAGTGAATGCACGTGTCCGAATTCATCAAATTGTATACAGGAATGTGTGGCTTCTTTTGGATATATCAGTTATACTGCAGTAAGGCTGTGAACGTAAACAAATAAAATAAATGCCAGGCTTAGGTAACAGGGAGAGAGTATGTTTTTGCCTTTACCGAGGAGAATTTGGGGGGAGATTTCCATTCCCAAATTATTCCCTGAAATGAGCAACCTACATTAACTAGACAAAATAATATTCAATATTCAGAATAATTTCGAGTTTTATGAAATAAATGTATACAAAATAAAGAAAATTCCATTCCCTCTTATTTGTATTTCCTTTTTTTTAATGTAAAGTAATATTAAATTTTACCAAATGATTTTTCTTGCCTCTATTAAGATAATTGCATGCTTTTTCTCTTGTAATTTGTTAATGTGATAAATTATACTAACAGATTTTTCTAACGTTAAACCATCCTTGCTTTCCTAGGATAAACCCAATTAGGTCATAGTGTATTTTTGGTTTTAATTTTTTGTCTTGTTTTGTTTTTTGCTAAATTTTATTACAATTTATACCTTTATATTCAGTAATGAAGTTGGCTTACAATTTCCCCTATTATTTTTGTCTTATTTTGGATTCAAGTTTGTGCCAGTCTAATAAAATGAGTTTTGGGGTTCTTTTTATACTCTCTCTATATTCTGTAGAACAGTTCATAGAAGACTGGAACTATATACTCCTTAGAAAATTGGTAAGACTCACCTGTAAGAAACTATTTGTATCTTAATTAATAATTTGGGTAGATTTAATCAATGATTTAATATCTTTGAAGATTAGAGGATTTAGGTCATTTATTTCTTCTTGAATCAGTTTTAATTGATTATAGTTTTCTAAAAAATTGACTATTTTGCATATTTCAGTTAATTGACATAAAGTTGTACATGATTGTTCCTTGTTACCTGTCTTAATTTCTGGTATATTTGTGATTATATTGCTTTCCAATTTCTCATTTCAATATTTTTTTGGATATCTTTTGTATGTAATGCCACACTGAGATAGGCCATAGGGAAGCCCAGTTTTAAATGTGTTGTAATAGCAAATGCTTACAATAGCTCAGAGTTTGAAGCAGGAATAGAAATAGAAATACTACTAGAACTACTCCCCTATAACTTCTATCTCTAATTCCTCCCAGTTGAGTCACATAGCCTTAAATGCATGCCTGTACATACACCTTAGAAATCTGTCCTTTTACGTAAATGCAAAGTGGTGGTGTTCTATTTTCTCTAATTGCTTGGCCCCTTCAAAAACAGAAGACAGTAAGATCTTTCTCCTGAAATATATCTTTAAGTATCCTCAGTTTTTCTAACAGTTACTCAAACACCCTGGATCCCAAGCCCTTTGTCAGCTCTCCCCTTCTAGTGATCCATCCCAGTGCGCCAGCATCTTAAATACAAGTAGGATGAGTCCAGTAGGATTGGACCTTTCCATTAGTGTTTCCTAAAATTCACTGATTTCTGTTCACTTCATTACACTATTGACTCATGTTAATTTTGTAGTCAACCAAACTTTTGGGTCTTTTTCGAATATGCTGTTGAGGAATCTTTATTCCCAAGTAATATATGAGAAGGACTTCAGTATGTAACTTCCTAGTCTACAGACTTACAAAGAGAATTTGAAACATGTCTGGGCTGTAAGCAAGCATCCTCATAGGTGAGGACAGAGGAATAAGCAGGCAGTTCTGTACTCAGCAATCTAGAGGAAAAGATATTTCTGTGTAAAGGAAGACATGTCATCTGGGCCATACCACAGTCCAGTTGCCAAGAACAGGACAGGAAAAAGAATTACCATTTACTGAGAACCTACTGGGTACTAAATCTATGTTAGGTGCTTTATATAGGTTCTCTCAGCGTTAGTCCTCATGACAACAGTAGATCAAAGTGTGGTGTGAATAAATAAAGATGCAAGTAAACAAATGCCAGGTAAAATAATCCCCATTTCATTTATGAGGAAACTAAGGCTCAGAGTACAATTTGCCCAAAATGATACAGCCAAAAGGCAATGGGACCTTATTAGACTCTAAAATTCATGTGATTTCTTCTGCACTGTGAACGGACGCAGTGTAGGCTGCAAGGGCTCTTGTGCAATGCTTAGGACTTCCCCTACATCAACTCTCCATTTGATCCTCATAACATCTTCATGGGATAGGCAGAGCAGCTGATACATTCTTTATTTTACAGGTAAAGATACCAGTGCTCAGACCATCAAGTGGCCTAACCCAAGGTCACCCAGCTAGCCAGTGAGGTTGCAGAGCAGACCTTGACCCCAGGCTCTGTGACAACAAGCACGGTGCAAACACCTCTCCAGGCAGCCTGTGTAGGGAAGGAGGACATCAGGGGATGGGGCAGGTGCTGATGACCAAGGTGGAAGTGTGGAAGGGAAAAGCTCAAAACCCTAACCTTACCAAGAAACTGCAATGTTCTATTATTAGTTTTTAGTTATCTTGAGCCTTCAAGAGACACACAAGAAAGAAAAGTCAGGCTGCTGACCAAGAAGTGGAGCAGCCTAGGACAGAGAACATCTTCCACAGCAAGGGTGAGCTGCCTTTGGCTAGCAATGACATGAGTGCAGCAGATTCTTGTGGAGAAAGAAGCTGTAAACCAGAGCCCAGCAAACCTATCAGCCTTTGTTTGATTTCTTCAGCAAAGCCAGAATCTTAAAAAAAAAAAAAAAGGGGCTTCCCTGGTGGCGCAGTGGTTGGGAGTCCGCCTGCCGATGCAGGGGACACGGGTTCGTGCCCCAGTCCAGGAGGATCCCACATGCTGCGGAGTGGCTGGGCCCATGAGCCATGGCCGCTGAGCCTGCGTGTCCAGAGCCTGTGCTCCTCAACGGGAGAGGCCACAACAGTGGCCTGCGTACCGCAAAAAAAAAAAAAAAATGCACAAAATGAATCAAATGTGTTCATGTCACAATCCGTTGAAGACATGTAGACTTAACATCAGTCAAGTATCCATAGAACATTTGGTATTACCAGTTATTTAAACTCCACTTAACTCAAGTACCAGCTTATTCAGGCCTGCAAAATAGAGGCTCTGCCTGTTAATTGGCAATTTGCTGGCTGGTTACTGGTTCTCACATTGTCCCAATAAAAGCAAATCACCCCTCTGGGAGATTGTCTTTTTCCCAATGCCACCAATGCAGGTTTTTTGCCCCCTGTCAAGCCTGGCTGAGAAACTGTTCTCCTGGAGAACAGGAAATTACCATGGGGAGTCTACAGGCCCTCAAGAAGCAAGCCAACATTCTTCACCTGTCAACGGGTGGTAGACATATGCTTTTACCATGGCACCAAGTAAGATCCTCAGAGTTTCATTTCTTCAACCCAGCCATTAAGAAATCTGGGAGCAGACACTGAGCTTTTCCAGGGCTTTCCAAGCCTGGCTGTGGCTCAAATTCACTTGTTGTGGAACAAAAGCGCCTTAAAAGAATATGCAGATGCCTGGACTCCTCCCAGAAAGGATTCTGCTACATAGAAATGTGTTAAACTACATTATGAGGATGCCATATCAGCATGTTAGCAAAATCCAGACTGTGGAAAAAAGTGACGTAGATTCAGAGAGTAAGAGACACTACCACCAATGTGATGTTTGAACTTAGTTGATTCCCATTTCAAACAAACACAAGGTGAAAACAACGAACAAAAACAAAAGAAAATTTGGGACATTTGGAAGACAATTGAAGTTTTGAACACTGATTGGATATATAATTACATCAGGTCTTATTGCTATTTGATTACATCAAGGTCTTATTGCTATTTCTGTTGATATGTAATGATAATATTGTGGTTGTTTTTAAAAAAAACAGTTTACATCTTGCAGAGAAATGCACTGCAATGTATTTGGATAAAATGATATGATGTCTAGAATTTGCTTCAAATAAGGGAGGATTGAGTAGAAACACAGATGAAGCAACACTGGCCATTAGTTGATAATTAGTTGATAATTGCTGCAGCTGGGTGTGAGGTTCATGAGGGTAAGTGGGGTTCATTATGCTTTTTGGTCTACTTCAGTATATTTCTGAAATTTTCCATAATAAAACTTTCATCTCTTAGGACTGTGAACTGTCCTATTTCTCTCCCCCCCACCCCCCGCTGCCATTTAACACATGCATATACATGGACCACCATGTTCCAATGTGAATTCAATGTGTATTCCCCAGAGGAGAAGAAGAGGGAAGTGGGAGTAGGGCACTTTTCTGCTGTGCACAAATACAAACTCCAGAGTTTCATTTAACATTTGTACTAGTTCTAGACTGAGGCACATAGAAGAGTTGTTGCTAACATCAGATCAGTCTGGTTACCTCTAAAACACTAAAAGACTAGTCCCCTCTCCTTCTAAATGACAGCAGGTTTTTTCTTCATAAACTACCATGTCTGCAGGAGCACATGTGTGTGTGCTTGTGTGTGTATACCTAGGGCCGCCATGTACCTTTGTGCAGGCTGTGCACTGCACAAAGATATCACATCTAAGGGGGCACCCTTCACATCATCAACATGGTGGACTTACATTTTTATTATGATAACTGTCTTGCAAATGGCAATAACATGTTCTAACAAAATCAGTACCTGTATGATAACTTCCCAACAGATGAAAGCAAAAACGTCTTAAGGTAGGACATTGGAAATGTCCTTTTCTAATAATGGACTAACTGTATGGGCTAGCAGTGGACTTGAACTGCTTGACTGCCTGACTTTAGGGACTTCCCTAAACCACTGGTGGTCCAGTGGTTAAGACTCCAGGCTTCCACTGCAGGGGGCATGGGTTCGATCCCTGGTCAAGGAACTAAGATACCGCATGCCTCATGGGCAAAAAACAAAACAAAACAAAACAAAACAAAACCACTCACTGACTTTATAATCTTCACAAATTACTGAATAGCCCTGAGCCCAAGTTTCCTCATCTGTAAAATGGGATGATAATATTGAGAGCATTGTTCAAAGCATTAAATGTATGTGAAACAGTGCCGGGCACAGCATAAGCCCTCAATAAGTGTTGGAGATCAGCTATTATCATATTACTCATACTTATTCTAATTTCGTGTGTGTAAATGTGTATATACATGTGTGTTGTGTCATTTATAAGCTCAATGAATAAATTATTGCAATGGACCTCAAAAAGACTTTATCCACTATTTTACTAACCCAGACTATTTTTTTAACTTTTTATTTTATATTGGAGTATAGTTGATTAACAATATTGTGTTAGTTTCAGGTGTACAACAAAGTGATTCAGTTATATGTATACATGTATCTATTCTTTTTCAAATTCTTTTCCCAATTAGGTTGTTACAGAATATTGAGCAGAGTTCCCCCTGCTATACAGTAGGTCCTTGTTGGTTACGCATTTAAAATATAGCAGTGTTTACATGTCAATCCCAAACTCCCTAACTATCCCTCTCCCCCCACCTTTCCCTGCTGGTAACCATAAGTTCCTTCTCTAAGTCTGTGGGTCTGTTTCTGTTTTGTAAATAAGTTCATTTGTATCATTTTTTTTAGATTCCGCATACAGCGATATCATACAATATTTCTCTCTGTCTGACTTACTTCAGTCAGTATGACAATCTCTAGGTCTATCCATGTAACCCGGACTATTTTAAAAAGAGGACATTTTCCCAGACCATCAAGTTTTGAAAAATGCCATAAAGCTCAAGGTTCAGGTAAGCAGCCAGAGTTTATAAGCCTCTCTGCACACAGGAGCTGTGTGCGTATGCTGATCAGGAGCTCTCGGAAGAAAAATTCTGGGGTTTTTCCATCCTTCTAACTACTTGGCCAGTAAGCCTGTAATGGGAAAAGATCCAGTGGGAGTTGCCAGCCACAAAAGGGGTATTACCCCACAGGCAGAATAGAGTCAAACGCTTTAAGAGGTTCAAAGTCTATTTTTAAAAGGAAAGAACACAGAGTGTGCCTTTAACTTGGGGTTAAAAATAAACTCAGCTGCCTCCCTCCTCTACTCTTCCCACCTCCTCCCACTGTCCTCCCATACCCTGCACTGCCCCACATGAAAGAGAGAGCTGGCCTTTCATTTCTTCTCATGAGTTTTTCTTCTACCCTTTTTTTTTTTTTTTAAACCTTTAGCCAAACATGGGCTACTTGGTTTTCAGTTCAACAAAACAAGTTGCATTCTCTCTTCGAATTTCCTCAGAGACCCCCGGAAAGCAGGCTGGATTATAATTCAGAATTAACCCATGTCAGGGGCTGAGGAAAAACTCCACGTGGAGATTAGCAAAATGGAGCCCTGCCAGCTTTCCCCCAAGCCTGGGAAGTGTCTGCGGGGGGGGGCTGGGGGTGGGGTGATTTAGGCAAGAGGGCCTTTCATTGCACGCTGTTTAGTATTGGGGTTTAAGCACAGACCTTTCCTGAGGCATAGCTATCCACGCAAACAGGGCTTTGCTGAGTTGGTTTCAATAAATTCCGTTTAACAGCCACAAAAATCCTATAGATCAGATGTGCTAGTCTTCTTCCATAAAACAGCTAATTAATATAGTAGTAAAGCTGCTGTCTAAGATGCTCAGCATCACTAATTATAAAAGAAATGCAAATCAAAACTACAATGAGGTATCACCTCACACCGGTCAGAATGGCCATCATCAAAAAATCTAGAAACAATAAATGCTGGAGAGGGTGTGGAGAAAAGGGAACACTCTTACACTGTTGGTGGGAATGTAAATTGATACAACCACTATGGAGAACACTACGGAGATTCCTTTAAAAACTACAAATAGAACTACCATATGACCCAGCAATCCCACTACTGGGCATATACCCTGAGAAAACCATAATTCAAAAAGAGACGTGTACCACAATGTTCATTGCAGCACTATCTACAATAGCCAGGACATGGAAGCAACCTAAATGTGCATCAACAGATGAATGGATAAAGAAGATGTGGCACATATATACAATGGAATATTACTCAGCCATAAAAAGAAACAAAATTGAGTTATTTGTAGTGAGGTGGATGGACCTAGAGTCTGTTATACAGAGTGAAGTAAGTCAGAAAGAGAAAAACAAATACCGTATGCTAATACATATATATGGAATCTTTAAAAAAAAAAAAAGGTACTGGTGAACCTAGTGGCAGGGCAGGAATAAAGACGTAGACATAGAGAATGGACTTGAGGACACAGCGGGGAGGGGAAGGCTGGGATGAAGTGAGAGTAGCATGGACATATATACACTACCAAATGTAAAATAGACAGCTAGTGGGAAGCAGCCGCATAGCACAGGGAGATCAGCTTGCTGCTTTGTGACCACCTAGAGGCGTGGGGTAGGGAGGGTAGGAGGGAAGCTCAAGAGGGAGGGGATTTGGGGATATATGTATGCATATGGCTGATTCATTTTGTTGTACAACAGAAACTAACACAGTATTGTGAAGCAATTATACTCCAATAAAGATCTATTTTTTAAAAAGGAAAGAAAAGCTGCCATCTAGAGTGAATAATCTTGATTTCTTATAGTCTGTAGATGGTAGAGGGGTTACAGGACCCCAGCGGAGGCAAAGGTGTTGGAGAACACAGAGACACAGGTCTGGGCACCGTACTAATATGTCACTGGAGGGAAAAGGCTGAGAGATGAAGGGGTCGCTGTGACCTTGTTTACCTAAAAAGATTTAGGGAAAAAAAGACAGCCCGTAGTCAAGGGAAAAAGTAATAGAATTCATTTTAGGAAATAAAGTTCTAATCTCAGCTCAGCCTCCAACTTGAAGGGTTACCTCAGACAAGCCTCTCTACAGCTTCCTTTTCAGAAAATGAGATCCCCCACCTTCCTCGATCTGTTCTTTAATAGGAATATACAATTGTTAAATTATATATAATTGATAGGAATAAAATATGTACTAAGGATGTAATGTACAACGTAATTAATATAATTCACACTGCTGTATGTTGTATGTGAAAGTTAAGAGAGTGAATCCTAAGAGTTCTCATCACGAAGAAAAATTTTTGTTTTCTTTTTCTTTTATTTTGTATCTACATGAGGTGATGAATGTTCACTAAACTTACTGAGGTAATCATTTTATGATCTACGTAAGTTAAATCATTATGCTGTACACCTTAAACTTGTACAGTGCTGTATGTCAATTATATCTCAATAAACCTGGAAGAAAAAAAATTTTAAAAACAGAAAACCAAACGTATTATATCAGAGGACTTAAACAGTATAAAAAATCTCAGTACAAATATGTCCTTATTTAAACATTGTTCAAATTTAATGAAGTGATTTTGATGCATGTCTAGAAAGTTAGAAGGGAAATTTTATCAGTGAAGGTGGCGTTTGAGCCCATTGTTTTCCATTTTTCACAAAAGAAAAGCACTCCAGTGCAACAGCATACCTGGGGCACTAGTACCTAACAAAGTGTGCCGTAAAAACAGAGTAAGGGCAGGATCCTCAGCCTTTGGGGCACTACGGGCTCCTGAGAAGGGTCTTCTCTCCATGTGCTCAAGACATTATCCAAGACCCCTGTTTTCACCAGATGTCTATGCACCTGTTCTTCAAATATATGTAGATTGGTTATAGTTAATCAAATATGATTAATAAATTACAAATTTATTAATTTTATTTTTTGTTTATGCGTTAATAAGGTATAAACTCATTTTAAAACATTACCAAAATCAATCAGATTTTCAGTATATAATTCTTTCACTCTTTCTTTCTTTTTTCTCTTTCTTTCTTTTCTCTCTTTCTTTCTCTTTTTTTTTGCTAAGACAGACCATTGCAGATATATTTGTATCAAGCTACTTGCTCAAATTATTCCCTTTTCCTTGATCTCTACTGTATACTATGCCTACATTTTACAAGAGCAAAAGCCAAAATATAACAAATGTAATAGGTAGGAATGAGTCTAACAAGCCAGTATTAAAACATCAGGACTGCCTTGCCTCTGGTACCTCTCATTTCAGCAAACACTACTTCTTCAGTCACTTACTATCATTTCTGATGACTTGATTATTTTTGAAATGAGTATCTGATTTTTTTATCATTTGTATATATTTTTGGGACATAATTGATATATAACATTATATTCATTTTAGGTGTACAACAATGATATTTATATATATTGCAAAATGATCACCCAAATAAGTCTAGTTAACATCCACCACCACACACCATTACAAATTTATTTTTTCTTGTGATGAGACTTTTAAGATCTACTCTCTTAGCCACTTTCAAATACACAGTACAGGATTGTTAACGATAGTCACCACGCTGTATATTACATCCCTAGGAATTAGTTATCTTATGACTGGAAATTTGTACCTTTTGACTCCCCTTCACCCATTTTACCCACCTCCCACCCCCTGCCTCAGGCAACCACTCAACATATATTTCTTCATCAACCAGTTCTAAAATGACAAATTCTCTCAGCTAGAAACCACAGACTTTAATATTTAGCTTTTTGCCTTAAAAAGGCCTCTTCTGGGCCTCCCTGGTGGCGCAGTGGTTGAGAGTCCGCCTGCCGATGCAGGGGATGCGGGTTCGTGCCCCGGTCTGGGAGGATCCCATATGCCGCGGAGCGGCTGGGCCCGTGAGCCATGGCCGCTGGGCCTGTGCGTCCGGAGCCTGTGCTCCGCAACGGGAGAGGCCACAACAGTGAGAGGCCCGCGTACAGCCAAAAAAAAAAAAAAAAAAAGGCCTCTGCTAAATTCATTCATTCCAGAAAGTAATGGGACATTGATGCATGTCAGTAATTTAAAGTGCTTTGCTAAAACAAAGAGAGGAATCAAGTCTATGATAAAAACGTTTGAGTCAGTAGCCTTGTATTTGTACACATTGTGTCTGGAGGGACTAGGTGTGGCTTACAAAGATGCACACAATCCAGCAAGATATAAGCCGTTAAAGAGAAGTACAGGAAAAGACGACAAAGAAAATGGGATAGAGAATGAATCCCAGTGGCGAGGTGAGGAAATCCCATAGACTTCCAAGTGCTGAATGGCCAGTTTTGGTTCTGCCCTTTGTAAGCAGCCAAAGGAAAAAGGGAACCATTATCAAGTATGTAATTCATATTATTTGTTAGATGAACACACATGGGCTTCTCACAAGAAGCCCAACTCTTTTCAACTGGCAAGATGAGAGAAACTGAAGAAAGGGCAGCATCCCCAAAGCATACTTGTTGCCAACGAACCAAAAACTCAGGCCTATGTCCTCATGCCAAAACTCGATTACGAGATTGACCTGGCACAGCTTCTCTGACACTTGGTGAAAATTATCTTTGCTGTCTTCTTTATGTGGGGAAACAGGCAAAGAGTGATTGCTTCCGCTTCATACACCAACTCAATTACTGAGATAAAAACGGAAATAATGTCCTAGCAAGATGCAACTCTCAGTCCCACCTTACATCTGGATGGGCAGTTCATAGACTTTGATCTTTACATACCCTCAAGAACTTCCTAATGGTGACCTTTGACCCCATTTCATTGTCTCTTACATCCTCCTGCTGCAATCTTCCCCACTCTGACTCAGCTTTGGTCACCCTGAGCACTCAGCAAGGTAGAAAATGGATGGGGAGGGTCAGGAGAAGACATCACAAAGCTGGATGAAATGGCAGAGCTGGGATACCCGAAGATGCAACATGGAGACGGCCTAGAATCAGTCCCTGAAGAGAGGCTGTGCTACAGCTCATGACTGGACACCTTGCTGCTGACCAAGAAGTTCGGAGACAGGTCTGGGAACATTTGCTTTTCCTGGGCACCAGCAAATCACCAGGCCATTTCAACTCATGAAGTGAGTACCTTCCTGGCACTAGGCAATAAGCTAGTGCTGGGAAATCAAAGGCAAAAAGGCACAGACCATGTGCCGTAATAACTGCAGTTTAGCTGGGAGAGTCTGTTACACGAGAATTTCAATATAGCAGTTAAACACCCTGACTCTAGATCCGATTCTTGAACCCTACTCCCACTTATGCTATATCACCTTAGACAATCAAACTCTTGGGGCTTTAGTTTCATCCTCCATAAGATGGAGCTAGCAACTACATTACAGAGAAAGAGCTTAGAGCAGTGGCGGGCATGGTTTCCATCACGAGACCACTGCCTCCTCCTGAAATCCTTGTCCCTGAAATGGTGAACAAGATGGACCGCATTTATGATATTGCAGGCATAATTACTGTTCAAAGTATCTGACATATTTTAACTCATATTTTAATCTTTTTCACAGAGGGTACTACTATTATCTGCATTTTGTATATCTGAGGCAAAGAATGATTCAGTGCTTTGCCCAAAGTTCTCAGAGAGGCAATACATAACAGTTGTTAAGGGTGTACATTCCGGGGACAAACTACCTGCACTCTGCTACTTAGAAGCTGTGTGACCTTGGGCTAACTACATAACTTCTCTGGGTCTGTCTTCTGCCTGTTTACTCTCAATTTATTCCCCATCTTTCCCAACACTTCTGAGAACTACTTTTCCCAAGCTCCCTTGCTAATGAGGGTCTGGTTAGTTTAGCCAATGGGAAGCACTGGGGGAGCTTAATGGGGAGGAGGGGGGACTGTCAGGTGGTTCCCTGCCCTCTCTGTTTGGGGTGGCAGCTCTGGCAGGGGCTGCATCTCCTCCCGGGTTCCAGGTGCCGTTAGGCTGCCCCAGTCCCCCGGCTCTGGTGACATCACCTTCTTCCCCTGTCCCTCTAACCTGCAGGAGCAGCTTCTTCCTGTTGATGATTTCTAGGTTGCTTTGCCATCTACTATCTGCCTTTTCTGCTCTTGCAATAATTCCCTTGTAGTCAGAGCCCTGTATCAAGTTTCCGCGGGGGAACTACTTGAGCAACATCAGCTTTTCTGACTGGACTATGACTGATACACTTGGTGCTTCCACTTCCTTGTCTGCCAGAAGGAAATTATAATTGCACCTCAGGGGGTTGTTGCAGAATTAAATGAGTGAATGTATTTAAAATGCTCGAACAGAGCCTGGCACACAGTAAGTGGCAATGGTTCTGGAACACACAGCCAAGGCACCAAAATCCCTTTCTAGGATCTTAAGGAGGAGATCCTGAGGCTTTAAAGGATGAGTAGGAGTAAACCAGCTAAAGAGAAGAGATCAGAGAGCTCAGCGGCCAAGAGGTGAAAGAGAGCAGATGTCCTTCCAAGAGCCAGAAGAGGGAAGAGGTTCAGAAAGACTGGATCACGTGGATAATACAAGGTGAGGGGAGGGAGTGTGGGAAGACGGATGAGGATGGAGAGATAAGAGACCAGAGCAGGCCTTTTAAGGCATGTTGAGGAGCGCTAAGTTAATTAAACACGGAGCCCATTAGACGGAGGTGGCTCTAATGTTGGCTGGTCTACACAAGCAAACCAAAACCTAAGCCTGCTAATGCCTCAAGGCTAAGAAATCAAAACCTAAGGACAACCAATCACAAACAGCCAATAAGGCTTTAAGCTGTAGCCAATGTGATAATTTCCTTTCTTTGCTTCCACATCTTCTCTATAGGTCTTTCCCCTGGTTCCTGTCCATAGAGCACTCCTAGCCACTTGTGGTTTGGCACTGCCCTATCCACATCGATTTTTTTCTCAAAAAAACTCTAAGAATGTTTACGATGCCTCAGTTTATCCTTTAGCAGGAGTTCAGATTTTGACATGAGGACAGTAGGAAACCATTGGAGCATTTTAATTAGCAGAGTGGCACAACTGAATTTATGTTTTAGAGATTTCTTTTGTTGTAATACAGGAAGTATATGGGGTGGGAAGGAGAAAAGAGAGAAAGACAGAAAGAGCCATTAGGTCATTGCATGTGTCCAGGAAAGAGGCAATAGCTTGGACTAGGGTGGTGACAGTGAAAACAGAAAGAAATAGAAATTTATTCCAGAGGCTAAAATGATAGGCTTGGCATTGGATTAGATATGGGAGGCAAGCGGGAAGGAGGCTTCAAAAATGATGCCCAGGTTTCTGACCAGGGTAAATGTACAACAGCAAGCAGCACAGCAGAGTTGTTTAAAGTGTGGGCTCTGGGGACTTGCCTGGCACTCCAGTGGTTAAGGCTCTGTGCCCCCACTGCAGGGGGCATGGGTTCTATCCCTGACCGGGGAACTAAGATCCCGCATGCCGTGCGGCCAAAGCAAAACAAACCAAAAAAAAAGTATGGGCTCTGTCTACACAGCCTACCTTCAAACCCCAGCTCTACCCATGATGAACTCTTGAACCTGGGGCAAGGCACTGAACACTTTTTGCCTCTGAGGTGTGAAATGGCAACAATAACTGTACTTTCTGTATCGGGCTCTTGAAAAGGTGAAATGAGGTAAAGCATGTTAAATGCTTGGAACCGAGCCTGGAATACCATGAGCAGAGTCAATCTTGGTCACTATCCCAGCGATAAGGATCTCAGGAGAAGACCCACTCACAGGGGTGGGAGCATTGTGAATTCAGATCAAACATGCTGAGTTTGAGACATCTATGGAAGCAGAGATAGAGGTCTGGGCTAGAGAGATGTAGATTTAATTTTAGAGCCATCACAAATAGAGATGACAACGGGAGCTATGGGAACGGATGAGCTTGTCCAGAGAGTGTAGGTAAAGTGAGGACAGATAAAAGTCATAGGGCAAACCCAGGGGATGTCAACATTTAAGTCAGCATTTTCAGGAAGAGAGCCAAGGAAGAAAGCAGAGAAAAGCAGAGAAGTCAGAGGGGAGCCTGTAGTGGCCAGTTGTGAGGGGAAAACAAAGACACTGTAAGAATAGCAGGAGCTGGACTGAGAGTTATTGATGTGACTTGAGACCTCCCCTTATCATCCTCTCCAGCCAGGGGCCTTGTGACATGGCAGCAAGAAGCTTGTCTCAGTTGATGTGTAAAAGAGCAAACACCAGACATCCATGTTTGATAGTCTGTGCTGATCCAGAAACACCTGGAGCTCACCTCGGTGACTGGGAATGGCAAAGCCCAATTTTTCTGGCCATTCCACTGAACCCCTGATCTTTTCCTTCATGTGACAAACTAGATAGTGGATATTCCTTCTGGGTTCAAACAGCTGCCATAATTGAGAACAAACATGAGTCTGACTCTCTTCTTCTGCACAGAAGACCATTTGTAGATTCCTCATCTCCTTTCTAAGGTCCAAAAAACCTTTTAAGTAATTGTGATCTCAATTTTTTCTTTTTTGTTAAAGAGTATGATTCAAGAAGTTTGTTCCATGTGCTGTATTTATTAGAATCCCAAGACCCGGCCCAAGGCCTCACTCTCAGGATTCTGATGGCAATGCCAGCATTCTATTGGCCGGAGGGAGGTCTTTGCTAGAGGACACTGAGAGGATTACTCTGATTCAATGCAGAAATGTTGGGAAACTGCTTTATATTCTGTCTAGCACAAGCAAGGAGGAGTTGTTATTTTTATAATCATCATCAGAGCCTTCTACTACATAGTTTTGGGAAGTGGTAATAAAAGCAGAATACTTCTCTCTTAAATTCAACTACCCCCAAACTTTCATTAATACCCAATTAATTTTAGCAAAGTTCAGTGCTAAGCTCTCTGTAGCACTTTGGCACAGTAGTACCTGTGCATATGGAATGACACAGTAATCTCTTACTCTAGGGAAAAAAATTACCCTGGCAACATGATCCTTTTAGCTTAAGATGAACTGGTTCCATTTCTCATTCCTCCATTCTCAAGGTTAATTGGGTTGCTAAACTCCCACAAACTAAAAAGAAAGTGCTAAACAGTGTCCAGACCAGCCTGGAAGGGACTTGGATTAAAACCAGAATTGAGGCTGACCAGTCTGATATCAAATGTGACCCCACTTGTCAACATGTGACCAATGAAAAGGGGGCACACGTGTTTTTAAATTAATCTCCACCAAAAACAAGATATATGAACATAATTACTGTATTATATAGCAAAAACATAATAAATGTCAATCCACTCTCATAAAATATTTGTGTTGAAATTAGGAAATGGTAGCACATTCAAACACAAGAGCTAATGGAAGCCCTGAATGTACATTATATTCCATCTGGCTGCCAAGAGCCTGCCTCCACACATTAACCATAGGACCAAGCAGAGAAGGAAACTAGCTTTTAATGGGGAGGGGGAAGGGTAAGCTGTGACAAAGTGAGAGAGTGGCATGGACATATATACACTACCAAACATAAAATAGATAGCTAGTGTGAAGCAGCCACATAGCACAGGGAGATCAGCTCCGTGCTTTGTGACCACCTAGAGGGGTGGGATAGGGAGGGTGGGAGGGAGGGAGACGCAAGAGGGAAGAGACATGGGAACATATGTATATGTATAACTGATTCACTTTGTTATAAAGCAGAAACTAACACACCATTGTAAAGCAATTATACTACAATAAAGATGTTTAAAATTAATTAATTAATTAATTAATTAATTAAAATGCAAAAGAGAAAGAGATTTTATCTGAAAATACCAAGTCATAGGATGTGAAGAGTCATCAGTTTCATGGACTGTTTATGAGTCAGATGTTAATTCTGATGCTGTCTTCAAACACATAGAGAGAAAAGAGAGATTTTTCTCCCTTTAAACTTGAAAGATGTGGTTGAGGCAGGTAGCTCACCGCTGGTAAGTGGCATTTGGGTGTTTAAAATAATTAGACGCGGGCCTCCCTGGTGGCGCAGTGGTTGAGAGTCCGCCTGCCGATGCAGGGGATACGGGTTCGTGCCCCGGTCTGGGAGGATCCCATATGCCGCGGAGCGGCTGGGCCCGTGAGCCATGGCCGCTGGGCCTGCGCGTCTGGAGCCTGTGCTCCGCGACGGGAGAGGCCACAACAGTGAGAGGCCCGCATACCGCAAAAAGAAAAAAAAATAAAATAAAATAATTAGACGCAAGAGGGAGGGGATATGGGAACATATGTATATGTATAACTGATTCACTTTGTTATAAAGCAGAAACTAACACACCATTGTTAAGCAATTATACTCCAATAAAGATGTTAAATAAATAAATAAATAAATAAGCGGAAAATAATAATAATAATAATTTTGACGACCTGGCTTTGACATTCCCTGCATTTGCACAATAAACAGATCTGCTGTTTCTATCCCTCCATTTTAAATGCTAGCCCCATGGGACCATGTCACCATAGCATTTGCAAGAGCTATGTTTTGCACTAACTGAACAAGTTTATGTTTACAAAGTGAAATTATTTTTTCCAGTTTCAGTTTTGCTTATTAACAAAGTAAAGCAGATGTTTCTGAAGCCAAAATGTCCCCTTTGTTTATGGTTGGAGATCTTGATCCAAGTGAAAAAACAAAATCTACTGATGAGGACAGAAAATCACCACCATGCAGAAATCTCTCTTTACAAAAATCCTGTGGCACACAACCATCTACTCATAGAAAGTCAGCAATGGCTATTTGCAGTCAATCCAATTCCTCTATTTAGGAGATTTTTGTGACATAAATAGATCAGAGAGTCTTGCAAAATGTGTATTTATCGTTGACACTTTATGTTTTTCAGAATTTGTTTGGAATATTGAGGAATGCTATCCTGAGTGTGTTGGTTTCTTTCTGTGCAAACTCTGATGAAAAACAGGGACCATGAACAGGAGGAAAAAGTTTAGTCCAGGCCCTGGACTAAGATCATCTCTGGACTAGGGCCAGGAGTGCTTTAGTTCTCCTTGTGGGAATATCTAGAGAAGCTCTAACTCCCCGATATTAATAAGATCTGCAGACCCCCTTGCTTAAAACCCTCCAGTGGCTCTTACTCTTAAATAAAACTCCTTACCCTGGCCAACAAAACCCTACGCAATCTGGCCCCTGCTCAGACCTTACCAGTCCTGTTAGGGGCTGAATTGTATCCCTCTAAAATGTACATGTTGACGTCCTAACCCCAATACCTCAGAATGTGACTGTATTTGGAGATAGGGTATTGAAAGAAGTAATTAAGGTAAAACAAGGTGATATGAGTGGGCCCTAATCTAATATGATGGCTGTCCTTATGATAAGAAGAGATTAAAACACGGACATGCACAGAGGAAGGCCATGTGAAGACACAGGGAAAGCTGGCCATCTAAAAGGCAATGAGAGAGGCCCAAGAAGAAATCAACCCTGCTCACACCTTGATCTTGGACTTCCAACTTCCAGAAACATGAGAAAATAAATTTCTGTTGTTTAAGCCACCCAGGCTGTGGTTCTTTGTTACAGCAGCCCTAACATACTAACATACAACCTCACTCACTCTCCACTTCCACTCTGAGGTCCAGCCATCCTTGCCTTCTTCCTGTTTCTTTCAACTGCCTGACTGGTTCCCACTGTAGGTCCTTTGCACCAGCTGTGCCTGCCAACTGATCTTTGCATGGCTGCTCCTTCTTGTTTTTCAGGTCTTAACCTAAATATCACATCCTGAAAGACTAGATAATCTAGAGTAGCTCCCCTGATCCCCATTCTCTATCTCTTCACCCTTTTAAAAGTTGCCATCATAGCACTTATTACCACCTGCTTTTCTTGTTAACTTATGTACTTTCTTACCCTTTGTGTCCCGCAGTGAGCTCCCTGAGGACAGACATAAGATGTTTATCGTGTTCACTATGTAGCCCAAGTCTTAGAACAGAGCCCAACACTTGGTAGGGGACTCAGGAAATATTTATTGAATGAAAAACGTTTAAATGAATGAATAGCAACTGAAAAACTTTTTTTTTAAATTTTAAAATCAGTTAATTAGCATGAAATGACTGCCATAAGGTAAAGATAATTAGACTTGTTGAATGAAGAAAATTGGACCGAACTGAATTGAATTAAGCAAATGGAAAACAACCAACTTATAGAATTCAATTTTTAAAATTTTATTCTGTGATCTAGTCTTGATAATGAAGTCTCTATTTCTCAAAAATAAAGCAAAGGGGGATACACAGGGTCTATTCAAAGAGAAGACTTTCTGGAGATGGTTCCATCTGAAGAGGAAAATTAGAAGAAAGGGTATTAGGGAGATTACTATCCACTGTGTTCCCTTTTGTACTGTTCAAAACTTTTGCCAGTGCATCCATAACATTTAGAAAGAATTTTCACAAGAGATAAAGCAAAGCATTGCACAATTACTTGCCTTGAGGATGTAGATGAAACTCTGACCATTTCCCCATCTGCCCCCAATACACCATCATTCCTATTTCTGCCCCTTTGTTCCTGTTGATAATGCTGGGAACACATCATCTTCTTCCCTCATCTCTTCTACAAGTTTTCCTGTCAAGTCCACAATCTCTTGTGTAGGTGGACTGCTTTGAATTATAATTGTTTACTTAACATATCTGTCTTAACTTGAGCTTTGTGAAGGTAGAGACTTGGTCCTACTCGTGTTAGTAATCACATGACATTTAGCCCATGAAAGAGCTCCATAGATACTTGTTGACTGAATAAATATGTAGAGTACAGCCCTTCCCTAAAGGTCCCAGCTGACCTATCCAATTCTTCATTCCTTTCCTGAGCTCCTCTTAATTTTTATTATCTGCTCTTTCAGTTCTAGCACTTGATACCCTACAGCATATCAAGAAGGTGAAGGACAGCACTCAGCTCAATGAACAGTTGACCAGGGGCCCAAGTAGAGAAGCATTCTACTTACCTGATTTAATCTAAAAGAAGAAAAATGAAGAAGTAGTAGAGCCTCATTGAGGCCTTTTATTTTTTTTAATTGAGATATAATTCACATACCACTAAATTCATCCTTTTAGTGTACAATTTAGTGGTTTTTAATATCACCACTAGGATGTGCAACCATCACCACTATCCAACTCCAGAATATCTTCATCACCCCAAAGAGAAAGCTCATACCCATTAGCAGTCACTCTCCATTTCTCCTCTCCCACCAGGCTCTGGCAACCACTAATCTACTTACTGTCTCCGTGGATTTGCCTATTCTGGACATTTAATATAAATAGAAGCATGCAGGCCTCTGTTTCTGGCTTCTTTCACTTAGCATAATGTTTATAAGGTTCTTCCATGTAGTAGCATGCATCAGTACATCATTCCTTTTTATGGCTGAACAATATTCCATTGTATGGATATAATATTTAGTTTATCTCATCCTCAGTTGATGGGCATTTACGTTGTTTCCACTTTTGGGCTATTATGAGTAATGTTGCTATGAACATTCATGTACAGGTGTTTGTATGAACCTACTTTTTCAATTATCCTGGATATGTATCTAGGAGTGGAGTATTCTGGGTCATAAACACACATAGTAACTTTGTGTTTAATTTACTGAGGAATCAACAAACTTTTTCACAGCAGCTGCACCATTTTACATTTCTACCAGCAATAGATGAGGGCAAGGCATTTTTAAAAGAGATTAGATAATCACAGATGAAGAATTTTGTACTTTAAAGACTGCCCAAGGTCAAAAGAGAGAGAAAAGGGATTTTTTTTTTAGGGAGGAAGATGTGTTATTAGGGGAATGAATGGCTCACTAAGTCCTGCTGACTCATTTTCAGTCAACGTTACCATGGCCTTGCTTAATTCACATTTAGATCATGTGTTCAATCTTAACACAAATAGCCTGAGTGTCTAGGGCATTTTTCCCAAGCAGTATGAGCACCTTTGAGACATCCTTTAATATGTGTAGTTTTGTTTCCTCTTCAGTAGGGAGGAATAGGTCTTCCTCTGCCCACTTAGCTTTATTTCTGGACATAAACTTTTCAGAAAACAGGAAGTTCAGCTTTACTTTAAACCACCAAGCTGCCTGAATGGATTTCATCCATTATTTCAGAGTTTTTATTTTAAACTTTAGGCTAAGCTTGAAGAGGAAGCAACCTAGATGGGTAATAAAAAGGATTCTGAATCTATGGGTATATGCATGCAACTTATGGATGAAGTACCAACAAATAGAAGAAATATATTTACAGATGAAAGTGAACCTACCTACATTTATTTCACTAAAATTGATTTTTTCCCCTCATCATAGATTTCTCTATTCACACCACTCAGCTTCCCCAAAAGAATCAGCACAAGGCCACAAACTCAAAAAAAACTCCTTCTCTGTTCATAAAATGCCTGCCCTGACTCCACGTCCACGCCCTCAATAAACAGACAAGCCCTTGCCCCATACCCTAAGAGGCAATCTTCCGAGGCCTTGACCTCAGAGAGCCTGTTTCGAAAGAGAGGCCATTCTATCTACCCAACTATTCTCTGGTCACACAGTCTTCTCCAGAGACAGGCAGTGGCAGTGGCTCAGCTGATCTGGGCAGGCGTGACTGTAGAGAGGGGAAGAGAGATTGAGAAGGAAGAGAGGACTCCCTTGAGCTAGGATATGAGGTAGCAGATGAGGCAGGCTGTCAATCAGCTGTCACTCAGCCGCATGACCAGCGGTGCTCTCCTTTCTGAGGCCGTGGGGGAAGTGCTCTGAGTTGTGTTCTAGGATAGCTCACTTGAGGTGTACCAGCAGAGGCGGGGACATCCTGTGATGAGCTCTGATATGCAAAGGGAAAGGAGAACTATAGACACTACAAGGGAAGTCTGATTCTCGACCCTCCTCCTCATCACATGTCTAAGCCTCCATTTCTCCAGCTCAAGAGTGTAAGTGAGGCAATGCAACAGTCTATCTGAGAGAATGCATATAAGAAGGTTGCTACTAACTGGATAAAAAACTAACTCAAAATTAGTAGTTCTCCAACTCCAGTGTGTATCAGTGTCATCTGGAGAGCTTGTTAAAACACAAATTACTTGGCTTCACTCCAAGGTTCCATTCGTCAGGTCAGGGTAGGGCCTGAGAATTTGCATTTCTAACAACTACCCAGGCAGGGCATGCTGATTCAGCTGGTCAAGGACCACACTTTGAGAACCACTGTGAAAGCACAAGAAAAATATCAGCTAGAGTTATAACGGGCAATCACGAGGAATGCCCAGACTGAGCAGTAAAAAGAAACAATTCTGTCCAGAATAAGCAAGAAAATAATAAAACATATACAAATAATAGAACATGTAATGCTTGAGTTGCCAGAAGCAAAGTGATCTGGTCTTTATAGTCAGAAAGAGCAGGGATTAATCAAAAAGACATTTTTGATCAACCCCTGTCCTCCAACCTAAAGGAAGAGACAAAGTCCACCATCCCCTTGATAAGCCCTTGGCTTTGTAGCCTCAGCTTTCTCTCTTCACAGATGAGGAATCCCATTCCCTAATTCACAAACAGCAAGGAGAAGATAAGAACTGAGGGAAATGCCCACCACACCCTGCCCGATCACTGTCTCTAGTAATAGTGTTGTCCATGGGTTTAAGACTTTATGGTTGGGCTTCCCTGGTGGCGCAGTGGTTGAGAATCTGCCTGCCGATGCAGGGGACATGGGTTCGTGCCCCGGTCTGGGAAGTCCGGGAAGATCCCGCATGCCGCGGAGCGGCTGGGCCCGTGAGCTATGGCCGCTGAGCCTGCATGTCTGGAACCTGTGCTCCACAACAGGAGAGGCCACAACAGTGAGAGGCCCGCGTACCGCAAAAAAAAAAAAAAAAAAAAAGGACTTTATGGTTTTAAAAAGCTTTCCGGAGAATTCCCTGGCAATCCAGTGGTTAAGACTTTGCACTTTCACAGCTGAGAACGTAGGTTCAATTCCTGGTCAGGGAACTAAGATCCCACAAGCCACACGGTGTGGCCAAATAAATAAATAAATAAATAAATTTTAAAAATAAAAAAACCTTTCCAGTGATCAAGACAGTGTAGTGTTGAAAGAACAGACAAATAGATCAATGGAACAGAATAGACAGCCCAGAAATAGGCCCATATAAATATAGTCAACTAAAATGATCTTTGAAAAAGTAGCAAAGTCAATTCCACAGAGAGAGGGTAGTATTTTCAACAAACGGTGGTGGAACAACTAGACATCCACATGCAAAAGAGAAAGGAAGGGAGGAAGGAAGGGAAGGAGGGATCCCGGGAGGGAAGGAGGGAGGGAGGAAGGAAATGAATATGAACAAAGACCTTGCACCTTTCAAAAAAATTAACTCAAAATAGATCATAGACCTAAATGGAAAACCCCAAACTATAAAACTTTTAGAAGATAACATAGGAGAAAAATCTAGATGACTTTGTGTTTTTTAGATACAACACCAAAAACATGATCCATGAATGAAAGAATCAATAAGTTGGACCTCATTAAAATTTAAAACTTCTGCTCTGTGAAAGACATTGTTAAGAGAATGAAAAGACAAGTCACAGACTGGGAGAAAATATTTGCAAAACTGATATCCAAATATACAAAGAACTCATAAAAGGACTGATACCCAAATATACAAAGAACTCATAAAACTCAACAATAAGAAAACGAATAAACCGAATTTAAAGATGGGCAAAAGACCTGAACAGACACATCTGCAAGAAAACATACAGATGGCAAATAAGCATACGAAAACATGATCAATATCATATGTCATTAGGAAGTTGCAAATTAAAATAAGATATTACTACACATCTATTAGAATGGCTAAAATCCAAAACACTGACAACACCCAATGCTGGCAAGGATAGGCAGCAACAGGAATTCTCATCATTGCTGCTGGGAATGCAAAACGGCACAGCCTCTTTGGAAGACAGTTCAGCAGTTTCTCACAGAGTTAAACATAGGGTTATCATACAACCCAGCAACTGCAATCCTAGGTATTTGCCCAAATGAGCTGAAAAGTTTACATCCACATAAAAACCTGCATGTGAATGTTTATAGTGGCTTTGTTCATAGTTACCAAAACTTGGAAGCAACCAGGATGTCCTTTAACAGGTGAATGGGTAAACAGACAGTGGTACATTCAGACAATGCAATATTACCCAGTGATTTTAAAAAAAAGAAAGAAATGAGATTTCAAGCCACAATAAAACATGGAGGAACCTTAAAAGTATCACTGTTAGGTGAAAGAAACCAATCTGAAAAGGCTACATACTATATGATTCCAATTATATGACCTTCTGGAAAAGGCAAAACTAAAGAGGTAGTAAAAAGATCCGTGGCTGCCAGGAATTCAAGGGGAGGGGAAGGGATGAATAGGTGAAACTCAGGGCATTTTAAGGGCAGTGAAATTATTCTGTATGATACTGTAATGGTAGATACATGACATTATGCATCTGTCAAAATCCATAGAGCTGTACAACACAAAGAGTGAACCATAATACAAAGTATGGACTAGCTAATAATAATGTATCAATATTGGTTCATCAACTGCAACAGATGTGCCATACTACTACTGGATATGAATAATAGAGGGAACTGTGGGCAGGGGTGGGGGGTGGGTAGTATTTGGGAACTCTCTGTACTTTCTGAGCAATTTCCCTATAAACCTAAAAATGCTCTAAAAAAATAAAGTCTTTTTACAAAAGCTTTCCCGTATATTATTTCATATAATCTTCAAACCAACTCTATTGGGTGGAGTAAATGTGATTATCTCCCTATTTGACATGAGAAAACTGATGTACCGTTATTCACACACAGTCTGTTGCAAACTAAGATTGAACATTTGATCTCCTGATTCCAGTCTCTGGATCCTTTCCGTTGCACTGCACTCTCTCTCCCGTGTGTGCTATGCTGGGACAACCCACACGTTCCCACATCCTCCTGTTACTTCTTATAGATGCTGCCAAGGCCAAAGAGAACTCAAGACAGGCAGGAAAGAGGAACGGGTGTGTGGACAGAGGTGAGGGCACAAACGCTTTGATTGGGGGTGACTCCATGATTCCCCTGGGTCCCCTGAGCACCTGACACCCATTCACCAACCTAAAAAGTGAGGCTTTGGGGATGAGTCAAGGGAAAAGACATTATATCTCTAACTTGCTGTGGTTTTTATGTCCCTAAATTATTCAGATTTTCCTAATAGCATATTTCCAAAACTTCAGCCCTTCACATCCTATCTTCACAAGTTTTGCTGTGCCTGCCTATCACTTACGCTATTTTTATTGGATATTTCCTTTGCAGAGACATTTTTATTTAGGTTCGTCCTAAACACAGCCAACTTGTAAAATCAAAAGTGTTCATCTCTGGGCTTCCCTGGTGGCGCAGTGGTTGAGAGTCCGCCTGCCGATGCAGGGGACACGGGTTCGTGCCCCAGACCGGGAAGATCCCACATGCCGTGGAGCGGCTGGGCCCATGAGCCATGGCCGCTGAGCCTGCGCGTCGGGAGCCTGTGCTCTACAAAGGGAGAGGCCACAACAGTGAGAGGCCTGCGTACCGCAAAAAAAAAAAAAAAAGTGTTCATCTTTGTACCACTTCACACCTCCTTGAGTGCCCAGGGGCATCTGTAACACACTTCAAGAACTGCTGCCCTAGGGAAATTCACCCCAAAACTCAGAGCCCACTAGGTGGAAACCAGGGACCTTGCTTCCCTCCATATTCCTAGCAGCCAGCAAGTCTCTGGAAGATAGTGGGTGCTCAGAAAAACATTTGTTGACTAAATGAATGAATGGTTAAGAACTACTTCGTTGCCCAGTTTTCCAGCAGCTGTTAACAAATCTAACTTCCTAGTTGCAGCCTTAATCAACAACCTCCCATTGTCCCCCTGAGATCTTGGCACCCCAGACCCTACCCCAGCCACCGTCAGTTGCTGTTGGTCAGTGTGGATCATTCCAGCTAGGGCAACACACAGCTACTCCCAGCCCCACACATTCCAGGGTCCCGTCTGCCTCAACGGTTCTGACCCACTGTCAGACCCACTGTGCCCTGAGTGTCCAGGGAAAAGGTGCCTCTCCTGAGAAGCCTTCCCCAACCCCCCTGGTTGAACTCTCTCCTTTTTGCACTCGTAACAAGAACTCTACTGCTCTCATTATTCTCTATCATAATCATCCATTTTCAAGAGTAAGTTGTGTATGGGCAGGAACCACATCTTTCTTGTTGGCCCTGTGCCTGGTTCCAATAGTGCCCAATAGGTGCTTCTGAAGTTAATACTGCTTGGGTTTGCCTTCTCCGTACATGGGCGCTCCTGTGTTTGATTCATCCTCAGGTTCCTAGTGCTTACCACGTGCCTGGTACATAGCAGACCCTTAATTAACCTCATGGAAGGAAGGGAAGGAGGGAGAGAAGGAAGGAGGGAGGGAGGGGGGGAGGGAATTTAAACTGAAAGATACAATATATAATTCCATTAGCCTGATGGCTGGAATACTGGCGAGAAAAGTCAGCCATGAACTGGGTGCTACCTCCAGCCATGCCTGGTCATAGCCAGAAAGAAACAAATAATAGTTGAGTGACTACTAGGAACCAAGTATCATATTAGGTACTTTCCATAGTTTATCTCATTACTCCTCAACTCTGTACCAAAGGTACTATTATTCACAATTTACAAACACTGAAAAGTACTTTGTTTCCAGTAGTGAAGCATAATTTCTCTATGTTACTTCTATACAATCTGGGGCTGGAGCCTCACTCTCCTCCCAAAGAGAGCGGAGCCCAAGGAAAACTCTCCTCTCCCTTCTCTCTGTCTGAAGGCAGTGACCTTGAACTCAACCACCCTCCTCCCTTCCAGATGTCAGAGGGAGAAGCCTCACATGGCAGAAGGTGCTCTGGGATCCATCCCCTTCTCTTCCATTTTTTCCCCTCCTTGCAAGGCGTGCTAAAAATTTGCGCTGACAACAAAGTGAATTTCATTGTGAAGTTTATGCAGACCCTGCTGACAAGTTCATGGAAACCTGCACAGATTGCTTAATGTGATGCATGTCACTAATATGTACAGCACATCCTGTGTTGAAAGTGATACTTTTCCACTGATGGTAACCTCTCCTTTGACCTTGGAGCTCAACAAACTGCTAAAATCAGGTGATATTTATATGTGGAACATGTGACACATTATGCCCCTTTGCTTGGTGACCCATACAAGTAACAAATGGCAGCCAGACTAGAAATAAACATCAAATTGTTACATAAATTCCACTTAAAGAAGGATGAGTTGAGGAAGCACTCAGCCAGAAAGAATTCTCCCAAGATTTGTTTGCTCTGAAGTAGAAGGGAAGAGCATGTTATCTCTGGTTTGAAATGACCTCTGATGAAATTTCAATGAAGGTGAGGAAACATCATCCTCTGAGCAATGGTTCTGATCCATTTTAGTACTTCCCCCTTCTCCCCTGCCACTTTCCCATCTTACCCACTAAAGAACTTCTCATATGAGAGGCTAAGGAAACCAACCAATGTAATGTCTAGTTGAAATTGAGTGCTAGAAATGTATGGGGAGAAATCCAGAATTAAGCTAAGCAATTGCCTCCAGAAAATTAATTGGGACCAACTCTGAGCATAGTTATAAAATCTCCAGCATTCCCTTCCTTTGTCCCTTTACCCAATTCCCTTTCAAACTTGAGCCTCTCTCTCTCTCTCCCTCCCCCTCCTCTTTCTCTCCCATACTCTCCCATATTTCTTATTTAATAAACTTGTTTTCAAGAAAGGAAGAATCTTACATTAGTCATTCACACTTTAGTGTGAATTTAAAGTCAGTGAGTCAACTCTCACAGGAATGAGGATTTCAAGGCATAGCTCTAATTGTGGAATGGCTGTCTTTGAACACTTTTAAGGATATTTCATGAAACAGCTAAATACAAGGAAAAGGAGAGGAACTGCCCAAGTCTACCTATGTAGAAAGGCAGCTTTGAGTCCAGTTTTTTTTTTTTTTTTAATCTGTGTTGGATCTTCGTTTCTGTGCAAGGGCTTTCTCTAGTTGCAGCGAGCGGGGGCCACTCTTCATCACAGTGCACAGGCCTCTCTTGTTGCGGAGCACAGGCTGCTCCAGACACGCAGGCTCAGTAGTTGTGGTTCACGGGCCCAGTTGCTCCACGGCATGTGGGATCTTCCCAGACCAGGGCTCGAACCCGTGTCCCCTGCACTGGCAGGCAGATTCTCAACCACTGCACCACCAGGGAAGCCCTTGAGTCCAGTTTTGAGACATGAGAGCCTTCAACTGCCACTCAGATGAATTCACAGAAGTTGAGTGAGAGTTATAATTTGTCCTTCAGGGATTGACTGGTTTTAATATCCTTCTCTTCTCCTAGGAAACAGATCTATTCTGATGGCCTGTAACTATCAGCCCTGTAGGATTCATCCTCACTTGACACCTGGTCTCTCTACTCCCGATGCCCTTTCCCCCACCAGGTTTTATCTAAAGAGGCACAACACGAGCTGCCTGGGCCAAATGTGGCCATGAGTCCTTCAGCAAATTTTCTGCTCTCATGAGCACACCCCTTGGTGCAAAAAGCTGATAGCACTCTGACATATGGCTGGTCTCCCGGAGACTCTCACTCCTCTCTCAGCCAGAAGAACTTCAAAACTCTGAGCCGGTGGAAAATTCAGTCTGTTCCAAGCAAGAGAAACAAGTGTGCTCCCAAAATGAATACTGGTATTTAGAAATGCCCTAGGGTATTATAAATATAATCTTTCTGAGGTGTGAGTGTGTGTCAGGAAGAGACAGAAATGGAGTGAGTGTGTGTGTGCATGTGTGTGTGTGATGACAGAAAGGGGAGCAAGCAAAGGCCCAGTGGATCAATGTCAAGAACACAAGGCCAAGCAGAGAGAATATCCACTCTGTGCCCAATGACTAAATTCAGGATTTTCTACTGCTTCCTCCCTGAAGAAGTAGGACAAAGGGAATTAGAGAAAGAAAAAGGGGGAAAAATGAGAGAGAAAGAGAAGCAGAAGCAAAGACGAAGAGAAAGAGAGGAGTGGAGATGGGAGAGGAAGGAATAAGAAGTGGGGAGCCTTACTGGTTGTAGACTGCAAGGCCTGCGCTGAGAGGGAGAGACAGCCAGAATGAGGAACTGCTGATACACCGCAGGTCCCTCCACCAGTTACAAGTGATTCATTTCTGCCTTTATTGTGTTTGGCTAACTAACAAGTTCCATGTCCAAGTGCCCCCCTTGCCCAATTAATGCAATGCCAAGGCTAATCCACCATCCACAGGACACTCTGCTTCCTGTCAAACAGATGGGCTTGTTAGGGTGGGTCTTACTCAGCCCCTTCTGGGTCTCTGGACGTGCCTGGCCCTAACATCCTCTGGACTTAGGGCTGATGAATAGAATGAAGTGAAGTAAACTGACCAAGGGGACTTGTATGACCCTCATTGCCCTTTAGCCAACCCAGGTGACAGTCCGAACAGTAACATGGCTCCAGGGCAGGGATTCTTAACCTTTAATGTGCCATGGCTCCCTCTGGAAGGCTGGTTAAGCCTACAGACCCCTTCTCAGAATAATGTGTTTTTTTTCAGGATAATGTTTTAAATTTGTAAAACAGTAAAGGAAAACAATTACACTGCTCTAGTTATCACACATTTAAACAATGTGATATAGTGATATTTGTACTCCTTTATCAATGCCTTAAATAATAAGAGCTGATGAAGGGTGAAGTGGGAGAAAACAGTGGTTCGAGATGCCTACAAAAACTATCAGATGTTATGAACAGATCTGTGGTTTCTATGGCGACAAAGTCACACTGCTAATACCACTGCAGCTTGTTGCCTGCAGTCTTCCTAGAAGGAAAAGCTAGGTTTCAGGGAAAGTTTAGATAAAATAGAGATGCAGTGTTTTCCCATTCAAATTCATGAACCAGAACAATGGAAATAAAGGGAAGGGGGTTGCAGATGATAATAATTACAATAAAAACGGAACGATAATAACAAAGCAACGTCCGCTACAAGCACAACAGCCAACATGGCTGCCATCCATGGAGACTCTTCCCTGTACTACGTGCTTTCCATGTACCATTCCCCTTCATCCTCACTCTGAGGCAGGCATCCTCTTCCCACGTTACAGATGAGCCTTAGGGATTTTAGAGAACTTGTCAAGGATCAAAGCTAATGAGCAGCTGAGCCAAAAATGGAAGTTAGGGCTGTGGCTGTCAGATACCAAAGCCCACGTTCACCGTGTCTCCTTGAGAGAGGGGCATGTGTGTGTGTGCTTGTGTGTGTAGAGGGAAAGAGACAGGGAGAGAGAGATATGAAATGCCAAGAGATGCTGTTTCCTTTTCGCATCCATGCTCATGTCCCACTGGTGTGGAATGAAGACATCGGTGCCAGAGATGATAGGAGCCTATAGATCATCAACACCATCGAAAATCTTCTCAAAAACACTGAAAAGGAAGACCTATGCAAGGAGACCAGCTCCATCAGCTAGCAACATACCACAAAGCCTCTGTAATTTTTACAGCACAGTAATGGCACATGATTAGTTAGTCAGATCACCTGAATCTGGGTGGACCTAGCTCTCCATGCAACCACAAACGTGATTCTTAAGCAGGTACTACCACTGACTGAATCATGCACACCGGTTTCTCAATAAGACTGTCAGGTTTGAGGGAGGAAGGAGAACAAATTATTCAAAATGGTGTTCAAGCAGGATCTGTTTCTGTTTGGGTCATCAGATGAGACCCAGACCTCAATCAGTAACTTGCCAGACCAAACTAAGCTTCATTTAACACAGTCCAGCACAGCAGCAGCTTTCCTGGTGGCCACATCACATCAATGACTCATGTTGGATATACTGTCAAGTAAAATCTCTCAGCCTTTGTTACACACATCGCTGCTAAGCCATGTCACATCCTAAAAGTGTGCTGGTGGTGTTTTGGACCCCATTATCAGTGTCGTTCAATTATCCCTATTAAATTTAATTCTACGGCCATGTCTCATCAGGCAAACCTGCGACCATTCTACTTTTACATTTCTTTCATTATTAATGAGCATGTCCTGATCATCAGTGAACACTGTTTCCTCTTCTTCTCTAGCCAACATTTCAGTGATCTCTTCTAGAACCTGACATGAGGTAAGCAGGAAGCTATATAGCTTGAATTCACTTTCCCCCTTCTTGAAAGAATGCACTTTCACTTTCCTCCTTGAAAAATCAGATGAGCATTTGCCTATCTTATCTTTTACCTTCTCTCCCATATCCACAACTTCTCAAAGTTCCCTCAGCTGTGGTATGTAATTTGTTTAGGCGAGAAGAATGGACTATTTGAACACCGGTACTTTCACTCACCTTAAATACTTTTACTTCTCTTTTATCAGTTCTTGCTCAGTCCTTTTCAGTTCAAGGATCATTTTGCTTCGTTTATTCAATTGGATACTGAGTGTGTTCTAAGCACTGAAAATTCAAAGATAAGTATGTTCTCTGACTTTTAGGAAGCTTTCAGCTTATTGGAGAAAACAAATGTGCAAACAGATAAACTGTATGTGATAATTAGGAGTCAAAATAGCTTATATAATAGAGTCTATTGACTCACGTAATTTAAAAGTCCAGAGGTAGGGTAGACTTCAGGCATGGTTTGTTTTTTTTTTTTTTTTTTTTGCGGTACGCCGGCCTCTCACTGTCGTGGCCTCTCCCGTTGCGGAGCACAGGTTCCGGACGCACAGGCTCAGCGGCCATGGCTCACGGGCCCAGCCGCTCCGTGGCATGTGGGATCTTCCCGGACCGGGGCACGAACCCGTGTCCCATGCATCGGCAGGCGGACTCTCAACCGCTGCGTCAGGCATGGTTTGATTTGGGTTCCTTCAGTGGTGTCCTGGAATGTCTCTAACAACCAACTGACTCCAGAGAACAAAGCTTTGATTTATAGTGTTTGCCAATATCCATGTGGTAAATACTCCCACCATGGCCTGGTTATTTCAAGCTACTAACATGAAGTCACTGAACACAGAACTGGGACGAGATGTACATATCCATCTCTGGGCTGATGCAGGATAGCTCCAACACACCATTGCCACCCTCATTTCTCTACAAGTCTTGTGGTTCTTCCATCCTCTGTGTGCTGGTTTTGTCCTGATGATGCAACCAGAAACTGGGACTGTAGACTTTCTTGCTAGTGTCTAGTAGAAGAACAAGCTTCTCTTCCCTTAATCATCAAAAAAATTCTTGAGCTCTCCTGAAATAATCACTGTACCCCCCAAAATGGTACTCCCAGCTGGCTTAGCCTTGGGCAATGTGTTAAATAAGTAATAGTAACTTGTCTCCCATGGCTCTTCATTTCACCTACCAAGTGCTCCTTGTTGGATAGAATTAGCACCAAAAACCTTTTCTCTGAAAGGTGAAATTACTAGCAAGACAAGAAAATAGCTTGTTTTTATTTGTCCATTACAATGGCTATACTAACCAGATCTTTTCAGGATTGAAATTCTCATCCCCCCCAGTGCTGGAAGGGGTTGCTGTTGATGGTTCACAGCTGAGTTCCTCCCCAGGCATTGCCCTTGCCAAAAGGAGCTGCCTGCTCCTCTTGGGAAGAAATTGCCTTGAAGGACAGGCTGATTATTGTCGATTTACATCCTTAAGCTTTTTCCAGGGTCACCGATCCCTTTGAGAAGCTCCCTCAGAAAAATGCACGTATGCACACACACCTCACTTTGTATACACATCAAGGGGCTTCACAGCGCCCCTGAAGACCAGCCATGGACCCCCTCAAAGTAGGGACTCTGGAGATTTTAGTGGATATAAGAACCACCTGGGAAGCGTGTGAAAATGCAGATTCCCAGGGCCCATTTTTGAGGATCCTGACTCAAGGTGTCTGGGGTAGAGTCTGAAAGGTTCGTGAAGGTGATAATTTTTAGAAAGACAGCTTTAAGGATTCCTGTATTCCCAATTAGAAATCCTATTTCTGCTTCCCAAAATTTTCCCTTCTCCCATAGCTATGAAACAAAGGATAAAATCACCAAGTTTAATGTACAAAAGCTATAACTTGCCTTCAAACTGATGCTGTAGCTACTTTTAAATCCAGAGTTACTACTGCAGACACACCTTGTGCCTCTCATCAACTTTGCTGGTTGGGGGCAGGGGGGGTGACAAGATGAATAAGTAGGGTGACATGTGATGCAAAGAAAAACACAAGGAAAGGAAAAAATTTAGGAAATTCTAAGCTATGCAGAAAATGCTACATAAAAAGCATCTCCCTACTAAATATGAACAGTGTGTGTTTGGAATGGTTTGGGTTACTAATTTTATTACATGAGCGAACTCATTTCTTTTCTGCCAGATACTTTAAAGATTCTCTTGTGAAAAGAAGGAAATAAATTTAGTTTCCTCTGATCTAAATTCACATAAGTGTCTGTCATAAGATGAAGAAAACTGATTGCCTCAACTGCAAATAAGATATTTTCTATTTAAAAACCTAGTACTAAGGAAGCCACGAACCAGAGAATTTGTGGAGCATTTAGAGAGCGGTTAAGAATACTTTTGGTATGATAATGATGTTACACAGATACATTTCTCCCCTTTTTATTTCTCAGGTCTGCAGATTTCAAGAGAGAGTTAATCCTTGTTTTTGACTCAGTCACATGAAATGCGTTCCTTTCTGAGCTGTTCGAAGGCCAACATCCTCTTGAACCTTCGGTGTAATTCAGCTCTGTGAATGATGTCAGGAACAAGAATTAGGATCCGGTTCTAGGACTTTAGAATGACTCACTGGTTAACTTTGGTGTAGTAACAATAGAAAAATGACTCAGTTGCTCTGTCTGTGAAACTGGGGCAGTGATGCTGGCTGCCTGCCTCGCATGAAGGGATGAAGGAAGGATAGGTTTATGAGATAACAGAGGCTTCTGGAGCAGGGAACTTACAAGACTGGGGAGGGGGAAAGATGCCGAGAAAAAGCCAAAGACCATGGTGGGCAGGGGGAGGCGCAACCTGACACAGGACTCTGAGTCTTACGTATAGGCTGTTCTGTAAACAATGGAGAAAACTAAATGAAGTCAGCTCCCATCCCTTGTCACTCTGGAAACTATCTTTCTACTTTTATGGGTAACTCACTGGGTTCAGAGTAAAAATGGTGGCCCAAGCTTCCTGAAATTTTCTAATGCCCATTATCTTGTTCATTTGGCCATGGAGTACTTCTCATACTATATAGATTCTCCCAATTCTAGATTGTATGTTCATTAAACATAGAAGTTATAATTGATATATAAATATATATGTGTATGCCTGGTAAAATGTTTGGCACTTTCAAAATAAATATTGTATGTGTTGGGTAAATGAGTTCTTACACACAGAGTAAAACAAAACACACACACACACACACACCAACATTTTCCCCCGTATTAAAGCCACAAAGAAGAAGATTGGGAGGTGGCTGGGGAGACACTTCTGCTACCATACTCATTCCTGCCTGTGTTATTTATGATACAGACATGATTGCAGTAATGGAGACCAAGTAACCATACTTAAACAAAATAGAAATTTATTTCTCTCCCTCATACATCATGACTGCTCCATAGTGTCACAAACCCAAGTTCCTTCCACTTTTCTTTGGGTGTTACCCTCAGCTGCATAGTCCAGGTAGCTCACCACAACATCCACATCCTGGCTGATAGAATGGGAAAAGGAAGGAGAGCACATACTTCCTCTCAGGAACACATCTCTTCTATCCACAGCCCTTCGGCTATAACTTAGTCACATGACCAAACCAAGCTGCAAGGGAGCCTGGGAAATGTAGTCTATATTCTGACTAGCCATAAGTCCAACTAAAAATCATTGGTCTCTAACAAAAAGAAGGCAGAAAAAAATATTGGGACAACTAGCCATCTCTGTCACACTGCTCAGCATAAAAAATAAAAGCAAAAAGATGTGGATTTCCCAGAGTCACTAGAAAAGTCCCCAATAGACTCAGAAGGAGCTGGCACTAACTTGTCTCATGAGCGTATTAACCTACATGAAGTCAACCCAGATGTTCATTCAGGGAAAACACTGTTCTCAGCTTTGTGTATTTGCCTTTTAAACAACTTTTACTTTCATATATTAATCTCTGATATCTTTAAACATTGTTTCCTATACCAAATTTGGGTTTCCATACTGCAGCTAAAATTTTATGTTTTGGGTTTTTTTTTTTTTTTTTTTTTTAACCTCTGTGGGAATAAAAGCCCACTTACGGGCTTCCCTGGTGGCGCAGTGGTTGAGAGTCCGCCTGCCGATGCAGGGGACGCGGGTTTGTGCCCCAGTCCAGGAAGATCCCATATGCCGCGGAGCGGCTGGGCCCTTGAGCCATGGCCGCTGAGCCTGCGCATCCGGAGCCTGCGCGTCCAGAGCCTGTGCTCCGCAACGGGAGAGGCCACAATAGTGAGAGGCCCGCGTAACGCAAAAAAAAAAAAAAAAAAAAAAAAAAGCCCACTTACTTTGATTACTATACATACAAGATTTGAAGATGAATGCATTCATTGTGAAATCAGGCATCTGCCTGCATTCAACTTAGGAAATAAGAATAAAAAGCCGTGAGCTCACCAAGAATAGGAGAGGTTATGAATGATCAGACAACCTAATAGTCATAATAATTAACCATAAAATATTGAGGACTTACTTTTTGCCAAGTGCTTTACCTGAATCATCTCATTTAGAATACAAAATAGATATAGAGATAGAGATCAAAGAGGAATATAGTGCTGCTACTATCCCCATTTGCAGCTGAAGAAATCGGGTTTAGGAGAGTTGAGTAACTTGCTAAGACCACCCAGCTACCAAGTGGCAGAGCCTGGGCTTGAACTCAAGGATCTAACACTAGTATTGGTACCTTTAACCACTGAACTACACCACCATGCTGATGGAATGGAGGACTATGAGTAAATTTCCACAACTTTCCCATCCACCATCACATGCACAGATACCAATCCTGTCAATCACCCTACCTGGGAGTATTGGGACACGAGAACTAAGCAAGAGAATAAAGGTTTCAACCTTGAGCATTTAAGAAGTGATCTTTAAAGCCTCCACAAAACCTTCGTACAATGAAGAAATTTTTTTTTAAAAACTTTAAATATATTAAAAATAGTTCTACATTTGATAATTCTCTTCTGCAATTAATGTTCACAAAATCTAAGCTATTCCAGATGTCATATCTACAAACTACTCTTATATAGCATTTCCTGCTATTGTAACTCATCACGTAATAATTTAAGTCTACCTCATCCATAGAGAGTGAATTCCAGGAAGGTATGTCCCTGGTTTTATTCCCAAATTAGGAAAAGAATGGGTGTCCAACAACTATTTATTGAATAAATCAGTGTTTTCCTTCAACATATCCCTTTAGCATTGTTTGCAAACCAGTAGAAATGGTTAATATAAATAATTATATTATTAGATGTTGCTGTGCTTCAAAATTTGATACGAAGAACTTGCACTATAAAAAGTTTTGCTTAATCCATGTTAACTTATCACAGGAATTTAATATCTCACTGACTTGAGTGTGTCTGTGTTCCCTGTGGGATTTCATTTCTATTAATAAGTTTGTTTACTGGACTACTTTTCGCCCCCAACATTTTGTGTGGTTGGTGTTAAATTTGACACCAGTGGATATGTGAAGGAGTCAAGTCATTAAGATATCAAACTGCTTCAGAACATGGTATTTAGGCTCCAAGGAGAAGGACCCCAGGACTCATCTGTCCTTAATAAAGCCATTCTTGAAGAGAAATTCCTTCTCCCTGAAATATATAATTAATAGAACATGATTCTATTCATTTCTCCCCAGAGATTCAAGGTGAAAACTTAAGGATTCTTTTCACCCTGGAATTCTGATTCTTCACCTAGGAGGACATGATTCCTACCAAGTTTACACAGATGCTTAATGGGTCAAATGCCTTGTAAAAACGGAAGGGACTTTTACTTCCTTAGGGTCTTTTTTTAATGGTTGCTCTCTCAAATGCATGTTTGTTTTATTGTTTCCTTTTTCTGAGCAAGCCCTCTCTCCACACCTACCTCCTAATCCAGAGTTTCAAGTGCAGGATTGTAAAGAATGAGGATTTCCCAGGTGAGACTTGGCCAAGCGTTTGAATACCTCCCTACCTTTTATCTCTGGTGGGAGCCCTGAGTCTTTATGAGGCTGCATTGAAGGTTCCTCACTGAATGTTCACAGAAAGAAGGCACGCAGACTGGCCAGCTGGTTTTCTTCCATGAAATTTTTCCTCCAATGTTTTATTTTGAAAATTTTCAAACTTACAGAAAAGTTGAAAGTACAGTTTAATGCACACCTATAAACTTTTCGTATAGGTTAACTGGATGTTAGCATTTTCCATGTTCCAAATGGTCCAAGGAATATTTATTTTCTTTCTCTTAATATATCTATATACTTACGAATATTTATATATTTTCTTACTGAACCATTTGAAAGTAAATTGCAGAGATCATACTTTACCCCTGAATATTTAAGCTTGTATCTCCTACAAAAACAAGGATATTCTCCTACATAGCCACGATACCTTGTCATCCCAAAGAAATTTACCATTGATTCAATAACATTATCTACTATACAATCCTAATCAAATGTTCCCAGTTGTCCTATAATGTGCTTTACAGTTGGATTTTTGGGCAGGGAGAGGGACATCCACGTTCATTCAAGGTTCACGCGTTGCATTTAGTTATCATGTACATTTAAGTGTTTTAAAATCTAATTCTACCTACCTCCAGCCCTGCTTTTTTTGTTTTGTTTTGTTTTTCAAGTTTTTTGAAGACTCTGGGGCAGTTGTCTTATAGAATGTCCCATGTTCTGAGTTAATCTGATGGTTTCCTTGTGATTCAATTCCGCTTAAGCAATTTTGGCAAGAACAGTACATTGTAATGCTGTTCCCATGAACTTTGAACAAACTCCAGAACAAGGATTTTACCAAGGCCTCAGTGATCGAATTCAACAGAATTTTAAAAATGTCATTTTTAAAAAATGAGATTTAATATATACTGCTTTTAACAGAAGGGTGTGATGTCCACAGCAAAATGAAAGATGGGGTGTCAAAGATTCTTGTCCAAGATTATTAATAACTTATGTATGTTTGAAAGGGGCCCTTGTCACGTCAAATCTAACAACCTTTGTTGAATAATCAGAATTGAGATTTGGGCAGGGTCAGCCTCTGCCCTTGCAAAGCGGATAATTACTAACTTGGTACAACCTCAGGAATGCAGGAGGCCACTCTTTCCCACTCAGCTACACTGCCTCTATTATGTGAGGAATGATTTCCATCTACTACTATGAATCATCAAAGTACTTTAATGAATTAGCTACTATATGTCGGGTCTGTGCTTAGTGTTTTATTGATCTATTTCTTACGACGACCTCATATTAGAGATGGGAAACTGAGACTGAGAGGCGTAACTTCCCCAAGGGCCCAAGCAGTATGCTTGGAATTTGCAACAAAATCTGCATCACTAACTGAAGTTCCATAATTCCATGTTTCATCTGGTGCTCTTCTATTCCCCAGTCTCACCTCATTCACCAAATAGCCTCCTCTTTTTTCTCTAGATCACACACTTCACTGGGCATCCAATAGCAGCACTTTATGTCAATAAGTCCCCCTAGAAATTATGACTAATATTATGTGTGTCATGTCTGCTTTGTGCCAGGCACCTCGCTGAATGCTCTATACCCCACAGCTCATTTACTCTTCCCAAGAACCACATAAAGAAGGTGTATATTAATTATGTCCTATGGCCACTCGGCTAGTAAATGTCAGAGTGGGGATCTGAGCCAGATCTGACTACAGGCCTGAGCTCCTAACCTTTCAGCCTGGATGAAGGACTAACATGGCAACCCTGGACAATACAATGGCCCAGAGACTTGCCAGTAGTAATAAAGGCCACAACATTAATTCATTAAGCTCTGAACTCCGCTGCCCCCATGCTGCCAGGAGGACAACTAAAAAGAGACTCCCAAAACATTCCCCTAACGGCCCATTAACTCATCAGCTACTGTGAGCAAATCACTGCATGACATTCCTCTCTCACAGAAAAGATTTATCTTCCTGTATCCAGAAAGAACCAAGACACCACTCACAGGAAGAGCACACACACACTCTATCTCTATTTGTTATCCATCCTACACAAAATTTTTGAAATGATTGAGTTTAATAAAAGATGTTCCCCTGGAGCAAATGCTCCAGACTAAAATCAGAACACAGTCTGACTATGATCACTATGTCTATAGCAAGGATATCCCCAAGAAACAAACAAACCAAAAAATCAACTTAGCCAAACGCATCCAACCTGTTCTCCAGGCTCTTCTAATGAGCAGGACATCCAGAAGGTGAGGAAAGTTGGGATAAACACCTCCTGGGTGCCTGCCTTATCCACGCCCTGTTCTTTGACAACTATGCCTCACCCATGACCCCAGCTCCCTACCACAGCTGATGGGACCAGGAGTACAGGAGTAGATCCTTGTTAGGGCACCTCTCCTAGAGACCTGAATTCCGGAACTCCTCTTTCTTCTTAAACTGAGAACAAAAGCCAGTCTTCAAAGGGAGGAAAAACAGAACAAAGCAGGTTCACTGAGAGAGACAGACATCAATCCAAGTGGACTTGTGGCAGCCACAAATCTCAATTTGCCCTCAATACTGTCCAGTGACCCCTCTACACATCCTTGGTTTATTTCCCTTCCCAGTTCCAAAGTACATATTCACCCCTCTTCAAACTCCAACCCTCCCATGCCCACCTGCCCTCTCATTTGAGTCCTCAATTATATCCCCTATCTTCCTTCCACAGGCTTCTCACTCTCATGATTATGCCCCCTCTCCTGGATTATTCCCATGAATATACAGTAATTATTGCCCATCTTTAAAAAAGGAAGATCCTCCCTTTTCCACACATCCTCTTCCAGCAACCACTTCATTTTCTGCTCCTCTTCAAAGCAAAGGGTTGTCTCTGTTAACTTCCTCCACTTATAAAATGTTTAATCTTATACTCTCTCTTCAGTCCACTTCCTTGCCCATCGCACCATGAAGACTGGTCTCATCAAGGTTTCTAACGATGTCCATGTTTGCCAAATCTAAGGATCCCTCTCCTAATCTTTTCTTAATGGCTGTTTGCAGCATTCAGCAAAGACGAGCATGACCTACTTCACAAAGTTTCCACGACATGGCTTTCTCCTGGCTTACCTTCTACCTTGCTGCCTCATCTCCATCAACTTCACTGGATCTACCTTATTCATTTGTTCTCCAAATATTGAGGGAAAGGAGAGTGGATCAGGAAAGGTAGGAAAGTAAATATAATTGTGCATTATGGATCTGCCTTCCCCTTGGGATCAAGCATGATTGATTGCTTCATCTCCCAGGATCAGCTTCCAAGAGGCCACAGGAATGATGACACCTTAGAACTGGCTGTCAGAGAGACGAAGAGGGAAGAATTTATTTCCTCCCTCCCGTTCCCCAATGGCCAGAGAGGTTTACTCCATGGAGAACAGACTCCTGCTCACTTCCTAACCGCTTCTACAAAGGCACTGAGCAGGTCTGCATCGACAGGGAATCCCCAGGATGGAAGACGATAGGCACCTGGGAAACAGGACTTTGTCAGGTTGCACCCACAAAAAGTCAGTGGGAGCCCACACAGAACCAACAACAGAGGCAGAACAAAGACGCAAAGGTTCCTGGGTCAGGTGAGGCAGAGAGCACCAGAAATAACTCATAAGAGGTGTCTTATACAACATCCCTGTCCTCTCCTCCCAGCTCCAGCCTTGCCTATTGACATTTCCACATCAATGTCTAAAAGGCACATTAATGTGGTCGAAAGAGAACGTTTCGTCCTTCCCTACCCCAATATGTTCCTCCTATGTCTTCTCTAACTTGGTCAATAACATCTTATTTATTTATTTATTTATTCATTCATTCATCTATTTATTTATGGCTGCGTTGGGTCTTTGTTGCTGTGCGTGGGCATTTTCTAGTTGTGGCGAGCAGGGGCTACTCTTCGTTGCGGTGCACAGGCTTCTCATTGAGGTGTCCTGTCTTTGTTGTGGAGCACGGGCTCTAGGCACCCGGGTTTCAGTAGTTGTGGTTTGTGGGCTCTAGAGCGCAGGCTCAGTAGTTGTGGCACATGGGCTTAGTTGCTCCGCGGCAGGTAGGATCTTTCCGGACCAGGGCTCGAACCCGCGTCCCCTGCATTGGCAGGCAGATTCCTAACCACTGCGCCATCAGGGAAGTCCAGTCAATGACATCTTAATCCAACCAGTTGCTATGCTAAAAATTGAAGAGTTACCATTGGTTTCCTCTCATTGCCCTCCCCTTCCCAATTCATCTACCAGTAGATCCTGTTGGCTCTAGCTACAAAATGCATCCCAAATCCATCCACTTCTCTCTGTCTGCCCTACAGCCAACCTAACCCCATCCATCACCACACCTCAGGTGGACTCTTCTGGACCTAACTGGCCCTCCTGCTCTTTACTCTTCCACAATAAAATCTTCACACAGCTGCAGCCAGCGTGACCCTCTTTTTTTATTTTCTACATTTCACTACAAAAAATTTTCAAACATAAACAGAAGTTTGAAACAGTTGTAACAATATTAATAGTAACAATATTAACAATAGTGACAACAGTAACCAAAAAAAAAGAAAACTGATGGCGAATCAAAACTCCATGTGCCCACCTGCAACAAGTATCCGACCATGGCCAATTCTGTTTCATTTCTATCTCTAATTTTGAGGTAAATCCCAGACACCATATCATTTGATCTATTATTTTGCATAAGTTTCTATCTCTTAAAGATACAAAGTTCTTTAAAGAAGTTTCAAAAAAATCAAAGGAAAGCTCAATAAAAATTGCAGACAATTTTTTAAAAACCATAACTACATAACATTACAGGGTGTTCTTTTTAAAAGGTGAAGCAGGTCCTGCCATTTCCTTGCTGAAAACCTTCCAGTGGCTTCCCATCATGCTTTGAATAAAGCAAACCCCCTTATTAAGGTTTAGAAGGTCCAACCTCATATGGCCCCTGCCTGCGTCTCTGATCCCATTCCTGACCAGTCTCCCACTGCACACCAGTCACACGAGTACTGCACGCCCTCTCCTCCCCGAGAGCCCTCGCACTAGTTGGTCTCTCGGCCTCAGAGGCTCATCCCTGCCCTCTTCCAATGCTCAGCTCCTTCCTGTCGTCCAGGTCACAGCTTACATAAGAGCACCTTTATCACCTGTCTCACGTAGCCTCCCAGTTGTCACCACATGGTCCTCTTCCACGCCTCTCCATAGTCCTTTGCCCATGATATTTCCGGTGGACCCTGGACAGGTTTATGCTTATGGTCAAGCATGACTATTACTAGCACTTCATTCACTCTCAAATGTGGCCAACAAATTTTATGGTCACCCTGTTTATAAGAATCTGATTTTTGTTTGACTTTGGGTTGCTTATTGTCAATCTCCTTCTACAAGATTATAAGCTCTTTAACAAGACAGCTCTCATTTGACTAGTTCTCCACTGTATCCACAGTGCTTGGCACATGGTGGGGGGGGGGTGGTATGTGGAAGGAAGGAGGGAAGGGAAGGAGGGAGGCAGGGAGATCTCAGGCTCTGACTTTCCAGTCCTGGTTCCCATCAACCTTTGTACTCTCCTATATTAGGCTTCCACAGTTTTCTATAAATGTTTCTATTTTGCTTAACATAGATCAAATGGGTTTCTGTGATTCTTTTTTTTTTTTTTTTTTTTTTTTTTTTTTTTTTGCTGTACGCGGGCCTCTCACTGCTGTGGCCTCTCCCGTTGCGGAGCACAGGCTCCGGACACACAGGCTCCGCGGCCATGGCTCGCGGGCCCAACCGCTCCGCGGCATGTGGGATCCTCCGGGATCGGGGCACGAACCCGCGTCCCCTGCACCGGCAGGCGGACTCTCAACCACTGCGCCACCAGGGAAGCCCCGGGTTTCTGTGATTCTTAATCAAGCAATTCCTGATAGCTGCTGATTACTTTCAAGCAAGTTTTTGTTTTCCCATTTGTATCACAGTTTTCTTCCAGAGAATTGCTTTCTTTAATTAAACAAAACAAAGCAAACAATAAAAAAAGCCCTATCATCAGAGCCACTGTTATGAACTGAATATTTGTATCCACCCCCCCCCCAAATTCATATGCTGAAATTCTAACCTGCAATGTGATGGCATTAGGATGTAGGGCTTTTAGGAGGTGATTAGGTCATGAGGATAGAATCTTCATGAATGGAATTAGTGCCCATATAAAACGGATCCCAACAAGGACCTACGGTATAGCACAGGGAACTATACTCAATATTTTGTAATAACCTATAAGGGAAAAGAATCTGAAGAAATATAGATATATATGTATAACTGAATCACTTTGCTGTACATCTGAAACTAACACAACATTGTAAATCAACTATACTTCAAAATAAATAAATAAAATAAAATAAATAAAATGGATCCCAGAGAGCATTCTTGTTCCTCCTGCCATGTGAGGACAGTGAGAAGACAGTAATCTATAAACCAGGAAGCGGGCTCCCACCAGATACCAAATCTGCTAGTGACTTGATCTTGGACTTCCAGCCCCCAGAACTGTGAGAAATAAATTTCTGTTGTTATAAGCCACCCAGTCTTTGGTATTCTATTATGATAGCCTGAACGGACTAAGATAGCTATCCTCCTAAAACAAGAAAAATCCACAAAAAGTATTTTCCTTAACCATAAGCCATTGAGAAGTCTGGAATTGCAAACAAGCAGTCCAAATTAAAAGGTAATCATTTCTGCTCCACAACTACAATAAATATTAGTGACATTGGCAATAAAACGTCAGATCGTGATTATGCATGGGCCCATTTTTACAAAAACATTTCAGTGGAAGATATAACTACATTGTCAAAACAGCAATAAATCCTTGACATTAAGAACCAATTTTTTTTTTTCATTTAAGCATGTGAAGCATGTGTATGGCCATTGCCTTCAGGTCACTCCATTTCAGGAAGTTCATGCTTTGTATAATCATTGTAAAATTAGAGCCTTTTTTTTTTTTGCGGTACGCGGGCCTCTCACTGCTGTGGCCTCTCCCGCCATGGAGCTAAGGCTCTGGACGTGCAGGCACAGCGGCCACGGCTCACGGGCCCAGCCGCTCCGTGGCATGTGGGATCTTCCCGGACCAGGGCACGAACCCGTGTCCCCCGCATCGTCAGGCAGACTCTCAACCACTGAGCCACCAGGGAAGCCCTAGAGCCATTTTGTAAGGAAAAGAATGGTAGTAGCATTCATTCAAACACAACAATTTCAAACCTTGGAATTTTTTGTTTTTTCCTTTTTGTTTTTAAATGGGAATGGTGGTAGCTAGAAGTTGCTCCAAACTTCAGATGATGATTAATGAGAAGACTGTTGGTTCATAGTACCCAGTATTGAGAAAAATTTAATAAGCTCACTTCCCAAGTAATAGTAGCAGTCTTAAAGAACGAGGTAATCAATTATGGAAGGAGATGAAGACATTTAACTGAAGAAATGTGCCGTAGACCATGGGTCCCCAACCCCCAGGCTGCAGACCTCTATCGGTCCATGGCCTGTTAGGAACCAGGCCACACAGCAGGAGGCGAGGGGCAGGCGACCCAGCGAAGCTCCATCTGCTGTGCCCCATCGCTCCCCATCGTTCGCATTGCAGCCTGAACCATCCCCCCGCCTGCCCCAACCCCGCAGTCCAGAAAAATTGTCTTCCGCGAAACCGGTCCCTGGTGCCAAAAAGGTTGGGGACCACTGCCCTAGACCACCTCTCCTGCAACCTCAGATCTACTCTCTTTCCCCAGCCAAGAGGGAAAAATGAGTTTTAGCAACCAAAGGAAACACAGAAGGCCTCAGTACTGAACACGTACCACCCCTTCCTTTAGTGAGCCCACTCCCAGGAGAGACACGTGCCGTTTCTGTACAAAAGGCACTGTATATTCTTTCATTCCATGAAAACTTATTGCTTTGATCTGTGCTAGAGTTTGGGCAAACAGTGGTGAGTAAAATAGACAAAATCCCTGCCAGCATGGAGCTTAGAGTCTTGTGGCTCCCTCAAAAATAACACTGTCCGAATGACAGCCTATGTCATTTTTCTTTCAAGGAGGCAGCATTTCATAGGCCTTATGGTCAGTCAGAGGACCTGGGTTCAAATCCTGACTTTACAACTTAGTAGATCTGCAATCTCAGGCAAGTTACTTAATTTCCCTGTGCCTAAGTCTCCTCTTCCATAATATCATAAGTTTTGGGGGGGAGGATTAAATGGGTAAAGGAATTAATAAAGTAAATAACAGTGTAAAGCAGTTAGATTAGTGCCTGACACAAAGAAAGCTATAGATGAGAGTCTGCCATTTCTATTGTTATTACAGTAAAGAGTGGGATTGATTGAAGAGGCCTGTATTTGGAACACTTAATCTATGAACATTATGCACCCAAACATGCCTGAACACAGTTTCCTGGTAGCCAGCCCCTTTTTTCTCCAGACAGGAATTACGAGGTTTCTTATCTGGAAAAGCTGAATGGCTGCAGAGAAAAGACCTCCATAGAATGGCATGTGGAAGTTTCCCAGCATTGAGCCAAGTCCCTGCCAATCACCCTAAAACAACTACCATTGGACAGCAAGCCCCACCCAGGTCAGAAGCATTCCCACTCTGCTTTCCAGCAGCTCACGCTTAATTATGAATGAAGTGCTACAGGTGACCAGACCTTTAATAATAGAGAGACACCAAGAAAAACAAATAGATAATGGATCTCAGAGTAAACAAAGAAAATATAGAAAACTGAAGAGAACTCGAATCTTTTGAAAGGTTAAAAAAGATACTGCATCTATAAAAACAGCATCAAAATGCTATTTTAAAAAAAGAACAGAGAACAAGAAAGAGTTCTGGGGAAATTAAAAATAGAGCTGCTAAAATTGAAAATCCAATAAAACAGTTGGAAAATAAGATTAAATACATATACACACACACACACACACACACACACACACACATATATACATATACTTATCAGTCAATCCCCTCCCCCTTCCCCAACAGCAGCATCATAAAGTCTATCTTGTCTTCCCTAACCCATTTTCCTTCCATGTCCCATGCCCTGGGCTACAGTGGAGGGCTCCTGACAACTAAAAATATCTGTAATCTTAAAGTCTGTGGCACACGAAGCTGGCAAATTTCCAAGGAGTGAAGGAAAGAATGAATGATTGACAGCAGCGGTGAAGCCCCAGTATCACCTCTGCCAGCCTCCTTGGCTCAGTTTATGTTGCCTCTTCCTGAATATTCTCTCACCCACTTTGCACAAAAAAGAGGCCTTAGCAAAGTTTATGAGTACATGAACATTGGACTTGAAATTACACAGACCAGATTTTACCTCCAGAATCTGCTATTAAGTTTACAGAGAGGCAGGGGTCATGTTTGCAGAACACCTAGTGGCTTGCACTCTTGTTGTCACCATCAGCCAAAATGGTGACATCCATTTTTTTGAATGGCCTTTGTCAATGTTGGCCTGAGAATATGCTGCATGAGATGATAGTGATTAGTATTAAATTAATGATGATAATCAAATACAACACACAAACACAAATGCAAAACAGAAGATAAAGATGAACAATATGAGAGAAAAATAGAATATATAAAAGATCAATCTGGGTCAAATATTGGTAGGAATTCCAGAAAGAAAAAACAAAGAGCATAAAATTATCAAATAAAGAACTCAGGAAATTTTCTCAGAGTTTAAAGAACATTAACCTTCAGGTTGAAAGACTTTAGAACAAAAGAAAAAAGCTATACCAAAAAGCAGTATCATGAAACTCCAAAACATCAGACATAAAGAGAACAAATGTAATCCTTACCTCACATCATATACCAAAATTGATGCCAGGTAGATTAGAGACTTAAATGTGTAAGTCAAAACTTGGTATCTTTTAGAAAAGAATACAGCATAAAATCTTCATGTCCTTATGATAGAGAAGTATTTTTAAAATAAGACATCAAATGCATAACTTACACAGGAAAAAAGTGACATGTTTGACTACACTAATTCAAAACTTGTATTACATCAGAGAAGCCTGTAGCAAAGACTTCCTACTTGTTCACTCACCCTTTTGTCCTTTCCTCGTGTACACACAGCCAGACTGCATTTCTCATCCTCACCTGCAACAAGATGTGGCCATTGTGACTGCAAACTGGCCAGTGAAATGCATACATTTGAGACAAGATATCCTCCATCATTTTAAAGCTATCTGGCTAACAGTGTTTTCAGTATTTCTAAGGGTTCAAGACATTTATGAAGCACTGTCTTTGGGCTCAGCACGGAGGTAGGTGCAACAGAGCAGTTAAGGACAACATTCTGGAACCTCTCAGCTCTGCCAGCTACTAGCTGTGTGACCTTAGGCAAGTTACTTCATGTCTCTGTGCCTCATAATGTCCCAAATGTGGGACATAATAAGGACAGGGCTACCACAAGCAGACATTATAAAATTTCAATAATATGTAGTAAGTGTTCAAGTATCTTGACTTCTATCACACTTTTGAAAAGGATTTAATCCACAATACAAGTGTCAAAATGGGAGGGAAATAAAAATCAGTGCAATAAGAAGACCTTTTCATTGTCTAGTGAGGCACCTGACACATAGTAGGTGCTCAATAAACATTTTTGAATGAACAGGAGAATGAATATGAGAGTAAGTAATAGTGAGAAATTTACTTAGGCAGGATGGGCATGAGCCTCTTGGCACTATTCAGCAATTGTTTTCAGTGTTTCTTAGCCCCAGTTTACATTAGAATCACTTGGGAACTTTCTAAAAACACCAGTGGTGGAACCCCACCAACCAAATCAACTGAAGCAGAAACTCTGGGATGGGAAGCAAATATTGGTATTTTTTTAAATACAGGTGGTCTACTGTGCACCAGGTTGAGAATCGTTGTTTTAACTCATTCTGAGTTGACTCCTTTTCTATTCTGCATGGTAACTGTCCCTAAACGTCCGTACTTCTTCAGGCCCCCAACTCCATCCCCAATGCCCTTATTCTTGGCAGATGACTATTCTTCATCTTCTCTCTTCTGTCTCACCTTTTACTCTCCTCTTCCCTGCTCTTCCTATTTCAGGAGAATGAGTGGGTCCCTGGACTCATTCACTGTCTCCATTTGAACCTGCAGTTGCCCACTTTTGCAGTTATCATACTGTGCTATCAAGTAAGTCATGCAACTGTCCACTCTCCAACTAGACAGTAAATTCCTCAGAGGCAGGGTCCATTCATCTTTGCAGTCTCGCTGTGAAGACAGGTGGTAGTACACTCAGGTGTCAGAGAAGAAAAGCTGATGCCCAGCACATGGCAAGCACTTCATAAATGTCACTGAATAGGGAGGTGGGACCTTCACCTGGGCCTTGAAGTGTCAGTAAGAATCAAGAAAGAAAAGAGGGAATTTTATAAGAGGTATAGAAAATAAAAACTAAAATATGGAATTCAGAACGTCAGCATTTAACTCTTCCTAGAACTTTCTAGAAACTATCACCATTAAACTTCAACAGTACATATGCATCACTACTACTTCACACCAAAATTCCTATGGTTGCAACTAAAATATGGCTTTTGAAAGTACTTTTGTCAAGTATAAAAGGCAACATAAATGAAAGAATGCTACTAAGAGAAAAAAGAACACAAGAGAGAGACAAATCCACAAAAAGCATCATTTTATTTCAACAAGTAGATACAACTGCAACTCCTTCTCTTGTTCCTCAGTGTCCAAATCTGAAAAATGGAGATAATAATAATACCTCCTTCCACAGCTTGCTGAGATGATTAAATGAGTTAATAAATATGAAGAGCATAGAAGAGTATCTGGCATATAGTAAGCACAATAAATTGTTAGCTTTTTAATATTATTATCTTCAAAATATTAATGCTTGCAGCTTTCAATTAGGAAAGGAAAAGAAGAATGACTTTGGGAAAGAGGAGGATGGCCAGGAACTTTTCATAAGCCACCTGATTTGAATCCTCTCTATAAAACTATAAGTAGGTAACACTGTGTCCATTTTATAGATGAGGAAACAGAGGCTCCAAGCCACATGGCTATTCAGTGCACTTCAGGCACATTCTCATTCTATAGGACAATACAAGTACTTTCCCTTTCAGAGAAGACTTCCCTGTCTACTGAAACCATTAATTCCATGGACACAATTCCACTATAATGTGCTAAAGACCACTGAAGCTATTCACCCCTGCTAAATGGCACTGTAATCAAACTGTCAAGAAGGATTGGAAACTCAAAGACTGCTATTAAATCATCTTTCTGGCCTCTCGTTGCCAGGGAAAGTAATCTCAACTCCTTTAACCTTTCCTTGTAGGTGTTATTTTCCTAGCGCTTAGTCATTGTCACTTTCCTCTGCAGTCCTGAACCTCAGAGGGACCTAAGAGAGGCTGCCTTGGATGGGCCTGTTACCCTACATGCTCCACCTCTCTCGCTGGCTAGTTTTGGCAACCCTGCTTAATATCAGGGTTTGTCTGATTTTCTTAGTTTTCTTAAAGAAGTAAGTTGCCATGGTTGATCCCATTTATCTTTGTCTTCTATTTTATTTATGGGCATTCCTTTTTTCAAATCACTGAGGTATAATTTACATATAGTAAAGTTCACACCTTTTAGTGTATGATGCTATGAGTCTTAACAAATGCATGCAGTGATATAACCATGACCGTGAAGATATAGAGAATTTCAACCATCTCAAAAAGTTCCCTTGGGACTTGGCTGGCAGTCCAGTGGTTAAGACTCCATGCTTCCAATGCAGGGGGCATGGGTTCGATCTCTGGTCGGGGAACTAGGATCCCACATGCCACATGGCATGGCCAAAAAGTAAAGAAAAATAGAATAAAATAAAAACAAAAAGTTCCTTTATGGTTCTTTGCTGTCCCCTTCAGCCCCTGACAACTACTATCTCTTTTCTGTCTCTGTAGTTTTGCCTCTTCCCAAATGTCATATAAATGGAATCAGATGGTATGATTTTTGGCTTTTTAGGTCTCGATTGTTTGACTTAGCATATTGCATTTGAGATTCATCCATATTGTTGCATGTATCACAGGTTAGTTCCTTTTATTGCTCAGTGGGGTTTCATCATATGGACTGTTCACCAGTTGAAGGACATTAGGGTTGTTTCTAGTTTTAGGTGTTTATGAACAAAGCTGCTATAAACATTTGCACACAGGGTTTTGTATAACATAAGCTTAACATTAGCTTAGGTAAACACCTCAAAGTGGGATTACTGAGTCACATGTTAAGTGTATTTTAATTTTATAAGAAATGCCAAACTATTTTCTAAAATGGCTTTATCATTTTGCATTCCCACCAGCAATGGACAAGAGTTCGAGTTACTCTGCATCCTCATCAGCACTCGGTATTGTCAAGTTTTATTTTCTGTTATTTTATTTTATTTTATTTTTAGCCACTCTTTTATGTATGTAGCTTCTCATTTTGGTTTTAATTTGCATTCCTCTAATGTGTTGAGCATCTTCTCATGTGCTTATTGGGCATTCATATATTTTTAAAGTTTCCTTTCAAGTTATTTGTCCATTTTTTTTAATTGGGGTTTTTTCTTAGTTCTGAGTTTTGAAAGTTCTTATATATTCTGGATAAAAGTCCTAAATCACATGTTGACTTCCCGCTTATTTTTTTTATCCTACCAAGGGGCTACATCAGACATTTCTGAGATGAGTGTAGAGCTGGTCCTTAGCTCATAGACACTAGTCACAAGGGAGGCAGATGTTTATAGAAGACAGAAAAGGTCTTGATTATATAGTAACCCAGAGTTTTTCATTCTCTTCGTCTTATTCCATACAAGTTAGAACAATATGGTGGGTCTGTGGTCAGAGAGAAGAAAGACACAAAATTACACAAACGTTTTCTTAGAGTGGTTCAAAACCAGTAAGGGAAGAATTAGTTTGGTAGCTGTTTCACTTTGATACTAGACCAGGAGTTGCCATTTTCATTCTGCCCTTTCTCTTAAGAGTAAGAATCCCCACTACTTCCCGCATCCCCACCTCCAATGGGCCCATCTAACTGGCTGAGCACCTGAGCCAGAATCAGAGAAGAATAAGAGGTTGGTCCTGAGAGAAGGGAACCGTAAAGGAAGGAGAGGAAGAGGACCTCCCCGCTGCCTCAGGGACTCAGTGTACACCGAGCAGTGACTTTCCACACTGAAACGTCATCTAGACTCCTGGAGCATGGTGTTTTGTTTGTTTGTTTTTTGCGGTACGCGGGCCTCTCACTGTTGTGGCCTCTCCCGTTGCGGAGCACAGGCTCCAGACGCGCAGGCTCAGCGGCCATGGCTCACGGGCCCAGCTGCTCCGCGGAATGTGGGATCTTCCCGGACCGGGGCACGAACCTGTGTCTCCTGCATCAGCAGGCAGACTCTCAACCACTGCGCCACCAGGGAAGCCCTGGAGCATGTTTGATCAATAGAAATATTTTTAGGTAGGAAAGGCTGAGAGGTGGTCATCTACTTGAGGTTGCTGGAAAATCAGGAAGGACATGAAGCTGTTTGCAAAGCTGTTCACAACGGATTGCAAAAATCAATTCTCCATATCAAAGAAGAGAGCAAAGGTGAAGCTTTCTACTAAAGGACTATAACATCGCACCTCCTAGCCATTAAGGACAGAGTTAGGAAGAGAGTGAGCCCACCTCCCTATCTGTGTTTCCACTACTCATCTTTCACTAAAGAAAGAAAGAAAGAAAGATAGATAGATAGATAGATAGATAATAAATAGACATATAATCACTGGCTTTTAACTCTAATCAAATAATCCTAGAATTTCTGATTCTGTATTACTTACTTGACCTGAGAATATGTTATGATTTTGAAGCACTCATAACATCTAAGAAATGAAAAAAGACAAATTCAAATTGCCTGACCTTTCTATGGTAAACCTAACTAGTCAATCTATTTTCATTTCCTTTCTCTTATGTCAAAATAGACAGTTAAACCTGAAGTACAGAACTGTGAATTCCTCTTGGCACAAATGATACCAAACTTGCCCCAGTAAATCACTAAATGCCTTGACCTCTACAGTTCTTCTGTTGAGCTCTACATTTTGGATTGAGAATTTCCTTAATTGTCTTCATTTATGTACATCTGTTCCACATCGTGGTACCCTGTGTAAGATGAGTGGTTCTGAAAATACATCATCATGGATCATCGGTTATAAAGAGAAGTAGATTAACCCAGGAGCATGCTATCAAATGATCTGCCAAAAGTACAGTTGACAAAGTCTTCATCAGTCAGTACTGATATAAATACCATCCTCCTAAGCGGATCATCGGCAATGTGTCTCTCAGAGCTAAATCAGTACTCTAATTGCAACATCAGTTATGGGTCCTGCTCAATGACGAGAGGTGCAAAGATATGAGGATGTTCTCAGCCGAAGCTATTTATACATGCCACGTGGTCCTTAATTATCTGGTAGGGAGGGGATGGGAAGAGTTGGAAAATTGACATGACTAAAAACTAAATCCATCCCCCACCCCCTTTTGTACCATTCCAGCAAGAGGGAAAATTCTAGGCACTTCCTTTCTAAGAGAAAAAGGTAAGAAACCTCCAATCCTGTGAGAATGCTGTCTACCCAGTTGCCAACCGGCATTTCATAGCTAATAATCCTTTTTATTGTGTAAGTTCAAAACTTTAACAGGCTGTGGGAGAGAAAAGTTAAGTTGCATATGCCCCAAATTAAATGAGCAGTCTTGGTAGAATCTCCTTTTATTCTTAAAAGTAGAAGAAAGTTGTAGGTTAGAAAACTGATTTGGTTATTTCAGAACTCTGGTCAATTAAAAAAATCCATACTTCAATACAAAAGCTTTCTGGAACATAATATACAAATATTAATTACTTATTCATTAACTGATATATTAAATGCCAGAGATTCAAAATATAGTACAGGAAGAATATCAAATATATGATATATTTGGAAAGAAATAGTTATAATAGACTTCATTTATTTAGTGCTTCTATGTGTCAGAGACTGTGTGCTAAGAACCCTACCTATAATACCTCAATAAATTCTTTCTACAACTCAGTAACACATACATTATTATCCACGTCTTACTGATAAGGAAACTATGGCTCAGAAGATTAAATGGTGCAAGTCACACACAATTTAAGTAGAACTGTCAGAATTCAAATTCTCATCAGACTCCAAAGTCTTTACTCTAAAACACTACTCTTGGGAATTCCCTGGAGGTCCAGTGGCTAAGACTCCACACTCCCAATGCAGGGGGCCCAGGTTCGATCCCTGGTCGAGGAACTAGATCTCACATGGCTGCCGCAACTAAGATCCTTCATGCCGCAACTAAACATGCCGCAACGAAGATCCCACATGCCACAATGAAGACCCGGAGCAGCCAAAATAAATAAATAAATAAATAAATATTAAAAACATACAAATAAAAAAAATAGAACACTACTCTTTATTCTACCTATTTGTGTCAACTTCATAGCTTGCCTTACTGCCTACATCCTGCTTCCCTATAATGTCAACTCACCTATTTATGACCTTTCAAGGTAACTACTTTCCCTCTCCTCTCTCCTTCACGCATCTTCAAGCTATGTATCCACTGTGAACAGCTCAACTTTCTACTTGTTTCTTATCTCAAATCTAATAATGAGATAATGATTGGTTCAGCTTTTCCATGTCAGAGCAAAGATGGTGCCCCAGGCCCCCTCATAACATAGTGCTTATCCATGGTCAGGTACCTGGTCTTGTTCCAATTAGCTGGTGGCTGGTTGGGAGGGAGCAGGAGAGGAGGGGAGCCCCACCCTGTTAGCAGGAGCTGTGGGTGGGTCAGTTCCCCTTAGCAGAGGCTGCAGAAACTGGGACTGACTTGAGTAATACAAATATGGTGAAGGAATTCTTTTTTTTTTTAAACATCTTTATTGGAGTATAATTGCTTTACAATGGTGTGTTAGTTGCTGCTGTACAACAAAGTGAATCAACTATATGTATACATATATCCCCATATCTCCTCTCTCTTGCGTCTCCCTCCCACCCTCCCTATCCCATCCCTCTAGGTGGTCACAAGGCCCCGAGCTGATCTCCCTGTGCTATGTGGCTGCTTCCCACTAGCTATCTATTTTACATTTGGTAGTGTATATATGTCCATGCCACTCTCTCACTTCATCCCAGCTTACCCTTCCCCCTCCCCGTGTCCTCAAGTCCATTCTCTACATCTGAGTCTTTATTCCTGTCCTGCCCCTAGGTTCTTCAGAACTATTTTTTATTTTAAGGTTCTGTATATATGTGTTAGCATACAGTATTTGTTTTTCTCTTTCTGACTTACTTCACTCTGTATGACAGACTCTAGGTCTGTCCACCTCACTACAAATAACTCAATTTTATTTATTTTTATGGCTGAGTAATATTCCACTGTATATATGTGCCACACTGGTGAAGGAATTCTGAATATACCACTGTGAAGAGTTTTCTTTTCTGAATTGTCCTTATCTGACTAAAAGCAGAGCCTCCCAAAAGAATTCAACTGTCATAAATGCCCTCCAGGAAACCAGGAAAGATTGACTTCTATCACTGGAGATAGCACCAGATAAGAAACCACCTAAATAGACATTGTATCTAAACTAGCATATCTCCTACCTATCCTCATAAAGGCTCATTTACCTTCCCCAAAAGTCATCTGTTTTTCCCAAAAGTACCCTTTTTCCCCTTTTCTTCCCTATCATGATGGTATATAAGCCCCCAATTCTAATCACCTCCTTGAGTCACAATTTTCTGTAAATTCCCATGCACATAACATGAATAAAAAATCTTTTTTTTTTACTGTCTTTTTTCAGTTGAATTCTCAGCCCCCCCCCACCCAGAGATAGAACCTAAGAGGGTAGAGAAAAAGTTTTTCCTCCTCCACAAAGAAATAGTTTGAAACCATCAAAAATTATACTGTAGAAGAGTATTTAATGGCATGGAAAAAAATCCACCATCTGTCAAGTTAAAAAATAAGGCTGCCAAACAAATGTAGAGTCAGATCTCATTTTTGTAAATATGTATGTTTGTATACATGCATTGAAAATCTAAAAGATGTTCACTAAATTGTTAACAACTATTACCTTGAGGACTAGGAGCAATTTTAATTTTTCTTTTTATTCCATTTTGTAATATGCAAACCTGTAATAAATTTATATTATCTTTTTTTGTGGGCGGGGGGGCTGTGCCTCGTGGCATGTGGGATCTTAGTTCCCCGACCAGGGATCAAACCCAAGCCCCTGCAATGGAAGGGCAGAGTCTTAACCACTGGACTGCCAGGGAAGTCCCTATATTACTCATATATTACTTTCTATATTGAAAACATTCAAATATTTTCTTTGAATAAGTAAGAATCTAAACATACCATTTGTAGAAGCCATATTATCTTTTAAATTTATCCTGAAAAAGTACAGATGAAATTAAAAATTTAGCTGTGAAAATATTCATTGTCATATTAGCAAAATAAAATTTCGAAGAAAAAAGTCCAATAATACAATCGAAAAAACTAATGAAATGATATCCATAAGGTGGATATTTTGTGATCGTAAACATCATTTCATGAAAAAAGATATGACATGCAAACACATGTACAATATACTATTGGGAAAAAACAAGTTACAAAACAATAAATTATAGTGTGACCCTATTTTATAGTTCAAAATTACACAAAATGCATTTATACCTAGGAAGTAACCTGGAAGAATTTAACAAAAGGGGGTGGGATTACAGATAGTTTCAATTTTTTTATTTTTATGTCTCTATAATTTTTTAATTATCTCACAATGAACCTGCATTACGAATGTAATTTTAGAAATAAGAGTTGGGGCTTTTGGTTTTATTGGGGCTTTCTATCTTGTTTAATGTAAATATAGATGGCTCTGATTGGGATTTAGGACCTTTCCTCATTTTTTGCTCTTATTTGAGACTGCTTAGCACTTGGAGAAAAGTAGCATTTGTAAAGATTTTATAGTCATGACATGAAATAGACTAGACTAATAAATGTGTACGTTTTAACACAGAAGGCAGAGGCAATTTCTCAATCATCATATTGAGTTTCTTAATGAGTATTCATTTATTCATCACTGAGGGGCAGATAATTCTCAGAGATTGGTTCTATTCTAATAATGCCTCTACAGAATCCTGTGCTCCTCACAACCATGGTAACAAAAATTCTTTGAGAATTCCTATTTGCAAACTTGGCAGGGTGCTGGTAAGCAATGGAAACACAGATACACATTCTAATGCAGTACATTATTTCACAGTAGCTGTAATCTTTGTAAAAATCATTGTCTTCTCAAAAAATTAAAAATAGAAGTGTGATCCAGCAATTCCATTTCTGGGTATATATCCAAAGTAATTGAAAGCAGGGACTGGAACAGATATTTGTACATCCATGTTCATAGTAGCATTATTCACAGTAACCAAAAGGTAGAAGCAACCCAAGTGCCTATGCACCGATGAATGTATATGCATGTGTGTGATGAAAAATGTATTTCATACTGTGGGTCATGGTCAAAAATGCTTGAAAGCCCTGTGTTAAATTGTATGTTCATTTATGGAAATTTGAAAAAGTAGAATAAGTTATAAATTAGTTAATTAATTTTTTATTAATGTATGTCTAATAGCAATCAGTAAAGCCAGAAAACATGGTGGCATGCAAGCCTTAGAGTTCCTAGTTTATTACAGCCCTGTTCAGAAGCATATTCTTTCTGAATTCACTTCAATAACTCCACAGTCTCCATAGGGTTTCCAACTTTCTTTCCCTTGTTTTAATCACATATAGACATATACTGGACCAAAGTACCCTTGGAATCTAAGTAGGAAAGGATATGTTAAGTTAACAAATAGTAGATTTCTTGACTATTTTAATGTACTTAAGTAAACAAAGATTGTTCTTGCCCCTCTAGCACTTTAAATTTTCATGCTTAGTTGTATGAAAATCTTATCTTCTCAATTTCTTGACCTTTTTCAAGGGTCAAGAAGAGGCCCAGTGGGGACAGTGTTGGAGGTCAGCCCAGGCTGAAGCAGACAGCCAACTGACAGTGCATGGAACTATGGCCAACCATGCCAACAGATCTGATTTTCCAAGAGAAGCTAGAAATTTCTATTTTTATGTGCAATCTCCTGTTGTTAAATGTTGGCAATTAATTCAAAATAATTTTAAACACTTTGAAGGACAAATAAAATGTCTGCAAGCAGCCCAGTTTGTGGCCTCTTCTTCCAGAAGTCCGCTAGGTAAGACAACAATAACTATCCTTCAGAGCCTCCATAACTTCACCCCATTCCAACCTCCACCCCTTCCTCATCCCCAAGTTAACTGTCCTCTGATCTGAGTGACTAACACAACTCATGTGTATCCCTGTTATAGTGCTCATTACGTTTTATGATCGTTTTGTTGTGGCTGTCGTTGTTGTTTGTTTTCCTACATATCCATCTACCTTGCTAAAGAAATTGCGATTTAATGTTAAACCCTGAGCTTGGCACTCAGGTGGAATTGGAGAAAATCAGTTTGAGTCCCAGCTCTGACATGAGACAACTTTGGGCAAGTCACTTGACCACTTGAGGCTCAATTTTCACATCTAAAATATGAATTGTTAATAATAATGGATAAAATGGTGCCTGCATTATTAGCTGTAGCAATAGAGATACAGTGAGATAGCTTCAGTCACACCTTCCCACAAGGCCTCAGGAAGAAACCTTGAGTGTAGATGGACTTTTTTAAATTAATAATTATGATAATAAGTGGAATACTGAGTGCTTATATATTCCAGGTACTTCCAAGATGCTTTATATGGTTCCATAAACTTCACAACTCCATGAGGTAAACACCATGATTATTTATATCTTACCAGTGAAGAAAATAGGGCTTAGGGTGGTTGGATAGCACTTCTACTAAGTGGCAGAATTGGAACCAAAATGTCCCACTGCAAAGTCCATGATTTTGAGCACACCCCTAACTCACAACAGTGCAAAGTCTCAGAATGGGGTCATTTCCTCAAACTGTGTGGTTCTGAAGGCAATAAGATGGACAGATACATACACCTTTGTGTCTTTTATATTCTTTTGGGGAAGAAAGATGCTCTCATTTGTTTATGAAAAAAATCCATAGGGAGTGGCTAGAGTGGATGGATGGTTGCCTGTGGGGACAGGGAAATGGTTTTAAGCAGATTTCTCTAAGGAGACAATTTGAGAACTTTCAACAAAGGGAAGGAGAGGGCTTAGCAGATGTGAACCAGGGGCTTGCTAAAGAGATAAAAATGACAGGAGCTGAATTCAACCAGATTGACCCAGATGAGACTAGAAGGTGGGACTTCAAGGGGTGCCAGGGCCAAAAAGAGAGAATGTCCTCAGTCATAGGGCATGAGGTCAGAGGGACACCTAGGGTGGCTTATTGGCCAGCTTCAACGTCAAATGGAAAAAGTGTGGGTTGCTCCCAGCCACTGAGCACAACTGTCTTCCCTAGGCAGTAGTCAGATACTTGCCCAACAGTCTATGAGGTGACCCACCTTTTTTTTTTTCATTTTTTTCAGCAGGAGTGAACATAATAGTAGACTGACAGCTTGAAACAGCCTAGATAACTAGCATTATAGGAGCTGACCAGATTATTTTGTAGAGGACATCCAACTCTGAACTGAGACTTCCTTGCTTCCCACTGGGTTAGTCTAATGTGGTGCTCATGCCCTGCAGTTTCCCATGGGTAAAAAATAAATGAAGAAAAGGGAAAAAAAAATATGGGTTTTGGGACCTAAGTGTTCCAACAATTAGGGGAGAGCATGGTGTCTGGGCTTACTTTATTCTCAAGACAATCCTACCAGAGATGTGCTATTCCTTCTGCCTATGGATAAAAAAAACTAAGGCACAGATTGGTTAAGTAATATGCCCCAATATGCCAATGTTTAAAAAAAAAAAAAAGCCTATGCGGCTCTATAATTCAAATGTTTAAACACTATGCTGTACTGTCCCTCAATGAGATGACACATGGAAAGTACTTTGACAGTACCTGCCCTATAGAAAGAGTTCAATATATATTGGCTAGTATTATTATTCTCCTTTTGTATACAGACATTTATATTCCAGTTAAAAATTATCAGTTAAGTTTATCAGTTAACTAAAAAGTATTCTGAATAACAGTTTATCAAAGTATATTCCCTAGGAACTTCTACTACAGTTAGGTAGTATTGTGGTAGTCATTCTCCAGGATGGCCCCCAATGATCCCAGCCTCTTGGAGGTCACCTCTCTCTCACACTGTATCAGGTTGATCTGCATGATCAATAGGCAATGGAGGATGATAGAATGTCACTCCTGAGGCTAGGTTATAAAAGACAGTGTGGCTTTTGCCTTCCTCTCTCTTAGATCCCTCACTCTGGGATGGGTTTAGCTGCCATGGTATGAGTAGCCTTATAGAGAGACCTCCATGGCAGAGAACTGAGGCTTCCTGCCAAGAGCCACGTGAATGAACCACCTTGAAAGTGGATCCTCCCCCAGTCAAGCCTTCAGATTTCAGCAGCCCTGGCCAACATCATGACTGCAACCTCGAGAGAGACCCTGAGCCAGAGCCACCCAGCTAAGCCACTCCAGGTTTCTTGACCCTCAGGAGCTATGTGTTTATTGTTCAAAGGCACTACATTTGGGGTTACTGTTAAACAGCGATACATAACTAATAAATGATCTCTTCCTGAAACCTTCTACCGACCCCCAGCATTTTGTAACCCCTTCTACAATAGCACTTGCTATATTCTGACTTTCATGTTTTCACCTCAGTCTCCCCTTCTAAAAAATGAGCTCAAGAACAAGCACTGATACTGTCCCTGACTTTTAGATTCCCAGGATCTAGCATAATGCTGTAACTGGTATGAATTTCAAGAGGTGTATGCTATTAGACTGTACTATCTCCACTTACTATATGTCCTCTTTCTTAAAAATACAGTCTATATTTCTTATTTTTCATGAATTCAGGTTGTTCTTGCTGTCTAAACGATTAGGCCTGCTTTCTTTCAGCTAGTATTTGGTTATTAAAGTTCACACTAAATTTGTACTATCCAAGATCTTAAACATATCTTTTTTATTTTTACAATAAAAAGTATGTAATGGGCTTCCCTGGTGGCGCAGTGGTTGAGAGTCTGCCTGCCGGTGCAGGGGACACGGGTTCGTGCCCTGGTCCGGGAGGATCCCACATGCCGCGGAGCGGCTGGGCCCGTGAGCCATGGCCGCTGAGCCTGCACGTCCGGAGCCTGTGCTCCGCAACAGGAGAGGCCACAACAGTGAGAGGCCCGCGTACCACAAAAAAAAAAAAAAAAAAAAGTATGTATTGTAGCACCATTCCTATGCTTTCAAAGCCACTCTTCCATTAGCCCAAAATTTTTCTTTTTGCCAAATAAGATCAAATACCTGAAGACAAAAGCAGTTCACCAATAGAAAAGGTAAAGTAATTTCCTAGAAAATATTGCTTGAGTTGGCTGCACAATATCAGAGTGTTGAGATTAAATTGGAGGTTTTATTTTTTTAGCTCTTATTTAATTCATGGAATATACCTTTATTGTTATTAAAGATAACAGTTAAATCTATAGCTCATTCTGCACTCTGACCCTTTAGAGACCAAATTTGTCATTTTTTCCTAAAATGTTATATAAAACTTGAGTGATCAGTGACACTTATTTTGTATTTGTAAAATAAGAAACACATTAAAGATGTGAACTTCTTAAGTAAATGGAAAGCAGTCCACATCAATGCATCCCTCATCGTGGTCATTACCAAGGGGTCCACCACCTCTAGGAGGCTCTATCCTCAGGAAACAAAGGCCTAACTGTCATTTCAAAGTTGTTATCTATCTTCACTCCAAAATATTCTAAAATCCAACAAAGGAATGGATGCCGTTCCTGCCAATAAGTCTCCAGATGCAACTGTTCTGAAGAGAAGTTTCTCAGCTCTGGGTGACCTGAGGGTCATCTATATGCATTGACACTTCACACATTCAAATTTGGTTGTGGGGGGTGGATCTTGGCATTGACACACAATGTAACTCAACAATAACGAACTTGTAGAATCTCACACAGATAGTGTCCTCAGGTTATATCCCATTGTGTTCTAGCCTGGAGAAAATACCTAAAATAAAAGATGAGCATTCATTGTGTTCATCCAAGCAATAAGTTCAAGAGTTGAGGGTGAGGATAGAAATCATCTATCCCACACACACAGCTTGGAAACTGAAGACTAGAACTATCTAACCCTTCCCCTCCCCCAAACACACACACACACACATACCCCTTACTTTCAACAATACATTAACAGAACTTACTACTCCACTGTCCTCATTATCATACCTTTAACTAAGCCAGAAGACTCTTGCCCAGGTAAATCACTCGACTGTGCATTATAGGAACTTCCCCAAAATAAGTTTCACCTCTTCAACAGGAAGCATCAATAGTCAGTTAATACCCTAAGGATCTTCAAATTCCTCACCTCAAAATCCTTTTCTTGCTGCTTCCAATCCTAAATTATTGTATTATTATCCTTATCCAATCAAGCCCCCCCCCCACTGAGGAATAGTACTCCATAAAAAAGAATGAAATAATGCTATTTGCAGCAACATGGATGGACCTACAGATTATCACACTAAGTGAAGTAAGCCAGACAAAGACAAATATCATATGATATCACTTATATGTGGAATCTAAAAAAAAAAAGATACAAATGAACTTATATATAAAACAGAAATACTGAATCACTTTGCTATACACCTGAGACTAACACAACATTGTAAATCAACTATACTTCAATTTTTTTTAAAAAAGTCCCCTCATTGAAAGAGTACCTTAAACTAAACTTCCAATTCTCAATAAAATCTGACCTTGTGGGCTTCCCCGGTGGCGCAGTGGTTGAGAGTCCGCCTGCCAATGCAGGGGACACGGGTTCGTGCCCCGGTCCGGGAGGATCCCACATGCCATGGAGCGGCTGGGCCCGTGAGCCATGGCTGCTGAGCCTGCGCGTCCGGAGCCTGTGCTCCGCAACAGGAGAGGCCACAGTGGTGAGAGGCCCGCGTACCGCAAAATAAATAAATAAATAAATAAATCTGACCTTGTTTTTTCCCCTCAGAGACATCACCCAGGCTCTGCCTAGCTGGTTATCTGCCTTGTCACAGCAAACAATAAACATACCTTTGTCTTATCAACAGGTTATGTTGGTAATATTTGGAAAGCCAGCCCTTGACAAGTGCTTAGTATGGGTATCTGCCATTATTTGCCCTGCTAGATGAGAAAACCAAAACTCAAAGAAGTGGCTCACTCAAAGACACACAGGAAGTGGAAGAACTGGGACCCGAATCCATGTCTGTCTACTCCCAAGTCTTTGTTTTTCCTTTACACCAATGGTTCTCAAAGCATGGTCCCCAGACCAGCAGCATCAGTATCAACTGGGAAATTGTTAGAAATACAAATTCTTGGCCCCCCCCAGACTTACTGAATCTGAAATTCTGGTTTGGGGCCTGGGAATCTCTGTTTTTAGATGCTCTCCAGGGGATCTTGATGCAGGCTAAAGTTTGGGAAACCCTGTCTACACCATGCTGCCTTCTGTAGAGTATTGGAACTTGAGATCACTTTTGAGGGCTAGAGAAACTGGGTTGTGTAGTGGTTAGAGGCTCTGAGAAGTTAAGAGTTCCAGTGCCTGCCACTAACTGCCTTGCTAAGAAACAACTTGTTTAGACCCAGCATATCCCATTGGCTTGTCAATAGACAGGCCAGTGGTTGCTCTCTTCCCTCTTAACCATTTGTAGGGTAGGAAAAGAACAGCTTTGCTCTAGTCTTTGGTCAAAGGAAGACTGAATTTTCTCTTTGGCCATCCTTAATCCTACTGCTAGCTTCTCAAATACCGTGATTCTCAATGCATTTCAGTTCAATGTTTTGCCACCTTTGCCTAGCAGCTCATTCTGTGCCTACCTATAACCCTTCTCATCTTTCAACCCCTTCCTCTTTGGGAGGAAACACTTCTGTGGCAATATGATCAGCTAATGTGCTGCCCTGGTTGGTACATTGTTCAACAAAAAAATTCTTATAATTCTGAAACCAAACTTTTTTTTCTCATTTTTTCTCCAAGGATCAGCTCAGTAGCTACAGTAATGCTCTCATCACCCACTGCTTCTCTGAAATGTTTAAGATCTCAGCTTTCCCCTGAATCAAGCTGTTGTCAAGAGGTTCAGGGCCCGTACAAGAAACAGACAGAACAATAGATTGATATTTATAGAGACTAAAAGGAAGTTGAGGAATCTTTGATGGTTCAGGAGCTTGAAAGGCCTTTGACACTGGACGAAGGATTAGACAGTCCTGAACTTGTGGCCAATAGCTGTACAACAAGGGGAAAGAGAGGGAGTAGCAGAGAAGCGAGGAAGAAGCTAAGCTGGTGCTCACTTGCAGACAGGGATCAAAAGCACACTACTTTTTAAAACCTATTGTTCTTTCTTAAACAAAAATAACTTGAGATTGTTCAGTTTCTTCAGTCTGTTCATCCCAACAGAACATCAGGAACTAGAGTGTTTTAGTTACTTTCAAAGCTGAGGGTGGGGACCTCCCGGTGGGGGAACATGATGTATGTTGACTGCAGTTGCTAGGAGGAGAGCTGCAGAGAGCGCTTCAGATCTCATTCATCTCTGTTTTTGCCTCTTGATAGGTTTCTGGGGATTTGTTGGTTTATTAGTTTTCATACTTCATTTGGAATTTTGGTTTTTATTGACCTGCACTAAACCAGTTAGTACAGAAAGGGTCCCACATTAAGCATCAGCAAGCCTGGCCTGATTTATTAAAGAGGAGTTGTGTGGTGTTTAAGCATGGACATGAGACTCAGGCAGAATCTTCCCCAGCTTGCCATGTCTCTAGACTCTGGTGGGCTGTCTTGAGGAATAAATGAGAAAATGCATGTAATTACCTGACTGTGAGCTATTATCATTCAATTCATGCAAACTGGGAGTTTAGCAGGTGCTTGTCCCTGTGAAGATGAGTCCTGTGGGGTCACAGAGGGGATGTCTTTGGGGAACAGGTCTGGTTTGTACCATCACCAGTCCCCAGTAAATTTAAACAAGCTCCTGAAGACCCTAAACTTCTAAATTTAATACCCTTCTCATCTGAAGAAACACACGTCTTCCAGGCACTTTGTGGGGGGCAAGTGAATAAGATCATCTGAAATTTTCATCAAATTGTTATGCGAGGCTAACAAAAGATAGCATCATCAACCCATGCTCTTAGATTGGAAGAATTAATATTGTTAAAATGGCCATACTACCCAGAGCAATATACAGATTTAATCAAATTACCCATGACTGTTTGCACAGAACTAGAACAAATAATCCTAAAATTTATATGGAACCATAAAAGACCCAGAATTTCCAAAGCAATCCTGAGGAAAAAGAACAAAGCAGGAGGCAGACTTCAGACAATACTACAAAGCTACAGTAATCAAAACACTGTGGTATTGGCACAAAAAAACAGACATATGGATCAATGGAACAGAATAGAGAGCTCAGAAATAAACCCACACACCTATGGTCAATTAATCTTCGACAAAGGAAGCAAGAATATACGATGAAAAAAGACAGTCTCTTCAGCAAATGGTGTTGGGAAAGTTGGACAGCCACATATAAATCAATGAAGTTAGAATACACCCTCATACAATACACAAAAATAAACTCAAAATGGCTTAAAGACTTAAACATAAGACATGACATCATAAAACTCCTAGAAGAGATCATAGACAAAACATTCTCTGACATAAATTGTACCAAAGTTTTCTTAGGTCAGTCTCCCAAAACAACAGAAATAAAAGCAAAAATAAACAAATGGGACCTAATCAAACTTACAAGCTTTTGTACAGCAAAGGAAATCATAAACAAAACGAAAAGACAACCTACAAACTGGGAGAAAATATTTGCAAATGATGCAACAAACAAGGGCTTAATTTCCAAAATATACAAACAGCTCATAAAGAAGACATACAGATGGCCAATAGGCACATGAAAAGATGCTCAACATCGCTAATTATTAGAGAAATGCAAGTCAAAACTACAATAAGGTACCACTTCACACTGGTCAGAATGGCCATCATTAAAAAGTCTATAAATAACAAATGTTGGAGAGGATGTGGAGAAAAGGGCACCCTCTTACATCGTTGGTGGGAACGTAAATTGGTACAGCCACTATGGAAAACAGTATGGAGGTTCCAGAAAAAACTAAAAATAGAGTTGCCATAATCCTACTCCTGGGCATATCTCTGGACAAAACTATAATTCAAAAAGATACACGTGCCCCTATGTTCATAGCAGCACTATTTGCAATAGCCAAGACATGGAAACAACCTAAACGTCCATCAAAAGATGAAGGGATAAAGAAGATGTAGCAGATATATACAATGGAATATTACTCAGCCATAAAAAGGAATGAAATAATGTCATTTGCAGCAACATGGATGGACCTACAGTTTATCATACTAAGCGAAGTGAGTCAGAGAAAGACAAATATCATATGATATCACTTATATGTGGAATCTAAAATATGACACAAATGAACTTATCTACAAAACAGAAATAGACTCACTGACATAGAGAACAGACATGTGGTTGCCAAGAGGGAGGGGAGTGGGGGAGGCTTGGATTGGGAGTTTGGGACTAGTAGATGCAAACTATTATACATAGAATGGATAAGCAAAAAGATCCTACTGTAGAGCACAGGGAACTATATTCAATACCCTGTGATAAACCATTATGAAAAAGAATATGAAAAGGAATTATATATATATATATCACTGAATCACTTTGCTGTACAGCAGAAATTAACACAACATTGTAAATCAACTATACTTCAATAAAATAAAATTAAAAAAAAACATAGCATCATCATTTGTTATAGAAGTAGAATACATACTTTTAAATTTCTGATTCTGATACCACTTGAACTTTGATCGCTGTAGTATAATAGAAAGAACCCCTGAATTAGGAATTAGAAGACCCAAATTTAGATCCTGGTTCTGTCATTTATTAGCTGTGCAACTTAGGGCTAGTCACTTAACCTCCCTGGGCCTCAGTTTCCTTATCTAAGAACTGGCAAACATTATTTACCCCACATGTTTTTGTAACAAAAAAATAAGATATTGGAGAGAGGGGGAGGATAAAGCATGTTGTAAACTGTAAGCATCATCCACATGTGACTGCCATTAATAAAGAGAGATTAGAGATAGCTGCTCCAGAATGGGCTCCTTCTGCTTCTTGAATTCCTGCACCCTCCAGACCGCATAGAAACTGCAATCTAGATTCCTCTTGCCACCTTAAGGGAGCTGCCCTAAAGAGTCAAGTTTGGTTTGGGCATATTATAGAAATAGTAATTATAACAAAAGCCACCATTTATTGTGCACTTAATGTGTGCCTAAAACTGTACTAAGCACTTTTATATATATCAGTTCAAATAATCCTTATAACTTGAAAAGTAAGAATTACTCTTCCCAGTTTGCAGATAGGCTCAGAGAGATAATTGTCCAGAAGTCACACAGCTAATAACCTGTGATTTTGACCAACACCTGAGCCAACACACTTAATCAACGTTACTCTCACTGTTCTTTTCTTCTGCATGTTCCTTGGAAGAAGGATGAAGTCAGTTTGGGGTGAAGATCCCAAATCCTGACTCCTAAATCTTCATATTAAGCTGGATGGAAAATGTCTAGCACACAATTTAAATTACAATCTGCTTTCCCACCCTCACTCCTCCAAAATAACTGCAGTTATAAAAAACTTGATGTAACTTAATCTTTGTTCCTCAACCCTAACAGCTATAAAAAGTCTCAATCATAAATGACCTGAAACCCATTTTGGTTAGTTCTAAGGTTTTTTAAAACACTTGACATATAATACATACACACACACACACACACACACACACATATACACACACACACAGGCTTTAAAGCTTTTTTTTTTTTCCACAAAAGCATCAGAGAAAAATTTTCCCAGGACCTGAGCTCAAGATATTCTTGATACCAGATGCCTTCACAAGCTGGGCTGCTGTCAGTGGGACAGAGAAGCTGCCAAGAAGCCAGGCCATTTCCACTCCACATTTAGTCTGAGGCCAGAGTGTTGTCTTTCAGCTTTTAGAAAGACCTCCCAGGGTGAGGTGGACCCAGCAATGACAGTATATGACCATGATGGCCTCAGGGTAGAGAAAAAAGGTAATAGCCTTTGTAAATGACCAAGATCTTATCTGTAAAAGCTGGAAACCTCTTTTTCCAATGCAAAAACAGAAACAGTCCAAATTAATCTTTGCTTGGGAGGCAGGGAATCCTAATTCAATGGTCTAAGTCATGCTAATCAGCTTCCGAGGAGGACAGCATCCTAGTGCTGTGGGCCTCGAACAGCAAGCTTGGTCCCACAAGTTTGGTCACAGTGTGATTATGCTTGTTTTATTTAAAGTGAGTCCCAAGGAATGTTATGATAAGCTTGGTAAGGACTCTACACCGGAGAGGCACACATATGTACGTGCTTCAGTGAAACAGTGTTGATACAGAACATTGAAAATGGAATATGTTGAGGGGATAAGAAAGAAGAGACTGTTTAATGTCTTTTGCTTTGGTCTAACAGATTTTACATTTATAGGTTTCTGTGGAATGATAGTGATGTACATCCTTGGCCTTCAGTATGGCATGGGGATGAAGAGAGTGGAAAGGGAAATACCTAAAGTCCCTGAAGGCCCTTAGTCCATTCATTCAACAACCATTTATTGGAAGACCACCATGAACCAGGTAAGGTGCCATGTGCTGCAGATACAAAGCGCAGGCATCACCGCTGCCCTCATGGAATTTGGTATGGAGTGGAGGGGTCAGTCAACAATCAAATAACCACACAAACACATGAAAAACTGGAGCTGCGACAAGTCCTAGGAAGGAGGGTTCATGGTGTTTTGAGAGGCAGAGTTAGGAGAGTCTGACCTAGTCAGAGAGGTCAGCAAGGGCTTCTCTGAGAAAGCAATGCTTTAAGCTAAGATCTAAAGGATGAGTAGAGGTGAACCAGGCCAAGGAATGGGGGGGGGGGAGACAAAGTGTTGGTCAGTGGAACAGCAGATGCAAAGACCTAGCGTTGAAAGGGAACCATCTTGGAGGGAAGTCAGAAGAGATCTGACCTAAAGAGTCACCAGAAAGGCCCACCAACCCCTAAACACCTCTGCCTCTGCTGTCTAAAATCTCACGATTATTAAGGCATGCTTTGGGTTAAGATTCTTTTTCCCTGAAGCATTCTTTTATGCTCAGAGGAATAATCCATTAAATCAAGTAAATGGTTTTATCTGGTCAATTTTCTTCCTTAATAGTATAGGTTATAGACACAAGTCCTTGGGATTTGTACAGGGGTTAGAGTAGGTGGCATTAAAGAAAGAAAATATTCAATGACACTTATTAAAGATAGTAAAGGCAGACTTGATTCAGGACCATCACGATAGGTATAGGGACCACTGCAATGGGATTTCACAATAGGGAAGAGAGATTGGACTCAGTTCTGAATACAGCAGGGGCAACTGGGAATTTATAACCAAGAAGCGGGGGGGGGGGGGGGAGGGCGGTCAATAGATGGACAATTACTAAGAGGAAACATCAGGAGTAAGAGGGGTTCTGGCTAAACTCACCTAATAGGATTCTTGCTGAAGACAGGCCAGGGTGATCAGACCTCACTTAGGGGATGCTAGAAGATCAGGAACCTGATCAAATATCAAGGGTGATCAGATATCAAAGGTGTGGGGCTATGGTAAACTGATTTATCAGGGTTCCTGCTAAAACTAGATTTTACAAGGAAGTGCACAGATAAGCCTAAGAGAAGGTCCAGGAGCCTGACTAAGGCTCGTCAAGTAAGCAACCTTTGCCAATACCCCTTTTGTTCAAAGAAAGAAGAGACATTCTTCTTTCCTCTGAATAATGTAAGTCCATTTTCTCTTTCACTCACCTTTTGTTCATTAAGGACCAGCTGACTCATCTTTTAGGACTTGGTAGTAGAAGGTATTTGTTGGATGGTGCTAACAGTCAGGCATTTAATAAGGGGAGCTTTGTGAAAATAAAAGAAAATCAAAAATTAATAGTTAAAAAACTAATTTCTGAGGATAGCCAGTCAAGATTTTTAGGCTTGAGCTTGAAGCATCTTTATCAGATGGAGTGAAGATGGAAGTGGCCCTCTGAAGAATTTTCCTGGTTTGCAGTTTGAATGCCTTGGGTGATGGCACCAGGTGTTCCAGTGAACATTTTCTTTCTTTTTTTGTTTTTTGGCCTCGTGGCATTTGGGTTTCTAGTTCCCTGACTAGGGATCAAACCCACGCCTCCTTCAGTGGAAGCTGGAGTCGTAAACACTGGACTGCCAGGGAAGTCCCTTTTCTTTTTTTTTTTTCTAGTGAACTTTCTGAATGGTTCATACAGTAGGAGGCATGAAGGTTGCCCATACACGATCCGTTGTGGTCGTTTTTTTTTAAGTTTATGTCAAGTCCTCCAGCTTCACCTCACAGGCTTTCAGGAGAAGGGCAGTTTTAGTTCCAAATCAGAAGGGAGAAAAATTGGAAACATTTGGAGAGTTGTAGCTGGATATTGGAAGAAACTAGAATTCAGGATTTAGTAAGGACTAGCAAAATGTGCAAGACAGAGCCCACAAGGGTTCTGCACTATAGGTGACCGTTGAAACAAACAAAATTCTTCCTACAGTCACCCCCACTTCTATCAAAGATAATCAAAGTAAGACTAATTTATTTGCGAAGTACGTCTGGTCTCATTAAACTTGGCCTATTTATACAAGCACAGCAAAAGCTTGCATAGGCCCTTTTTCTGAGTTCGCTTTGCTGGAATTTTTCAAAAGGAATACCAGATTGGGCTTTCAAAAGCCTCTCAAGGCTAAGAAGCCAAGCCAAGAATTCACTACCAAATTTGCCTGCAATGCCTACTAATTCAGGTGAATTCCTCTCTTCTCAGTGTCCCCCAAATATCCTGAGGTCCTCTGCCAAAAGTGACCTTCCTTACTCCTCTGTAAAGCAGGAAAACCTAAAAGCCAGGAACACACTGGCTTTTCCAAGGGGGCTTTTGTAAGCGTTGCCTCCTGAAAGTCAACCTTAGTTCCTTAATACTGTCTGGTCATATCTGATTTGATGCACATCATTCTTAAATATGGCATTCCAGTCAAATCCTTAGAAATATAACCAATTTTTCCAATTGTGTCCTGTTACAAGGAGAACAGATTCTCACTGAACTTATGCAAATGACTATATTGTCATGAAAATAAGAATACTAAGAGTTACTTCTGGATTAGGTAGGGAGAAAAGATAAATGCTTCAATTCTATTTACAAAGGCATAATTTACCAAATTTCTGTAAGTTATAGATAGCTTTAAAAAAAAGAGAAAAAGAGTTTCCTTAAATCTGGAAAACAAAACACTAAGGAGCCATCAACGTTTCAAACAAAAAGTCATAAAAAATGTATAGTCATCCTCATCAGTTCATTCAGTCCCATGAATTAATTCTTGTTCTGCTTGAACTTGGGTTAGCAGTTTTATGAATTCATCAGCTTCTTCATTAGTTCTGGAAATTCTCACTCATTCCAGTGGTGTGGTCTTAAAGTTATTCAAGTGATCCCATTATGGAGACTTCTCACCTGTGGCTGATTGTAAATGCTTTCAGAGTAGAATCAAAGTAAAACAGTAACTTCCTGGGAATGGCAAAAAACTTAAAAACAGCCATGGTTAAAGTTCTTATGAGAGTTCATTTGATAAGGAAAATAGTTACTTCCGTGGCATATAACATTTTAACATAATAACTGGAAACAAAGGTATTGCAAATTTTTAAGAACTTCATACGATTTCTGGAATATCTATAATCAAGCAACATGTATACACATATAACCTAAGAAGATTTATCATCACTTCTTTTTTTTAATTAATTAATTGATTAATTAATTTATGGCTGTGTTGGGTCTTCATTGCTGTGCATGGGCTTGCTTTAGCTGTGGCGAGCGGGGGCTACTCCTGGTTGCGGTGCATGGGCTTCTCATTGCAGTGGCTTCTCTTGTCGTGGAGCACAGGCTCTAGGCGCGTGGGCTTCAATAGTTGTGGTGCATGGGCTTAGTTGCTCCAAGGTATGCGGGATTTTCCCAGACCAGGGCTGGAACCCATGTCCCTTGCATTGGCAGGTGGATTCTAAACCACTGCACCACCAGGGAAGCCCAATCATCACTTCTTATTTGACAATGATTCCCATATAACTTAATGCACCAAATAAACCTAATTAGCTTAATATCTTTCTTTTACAAGGTGAGAGACAAATCCTTTGAGATTTTCTAGGAGTGCTTCCGGGAAATCTCAGTTAGTTTGAAGTCAAAAAGACTCCATTTAGAATTTGATTTTGGAAAGTTGTCAAAAACGTCAGCAGGTTTGAACACTTGACGAAGTAGGATCACAGGTCACTGTGAAACAATACTTAATTATCCATTTGACCAAAGTGACAAAAGATTTCAAGGGCAAATACAGAAAGTTACATAGTTGTAAAAAAAAAACAAAAAAAAACACTTAGCTCTTTTAATATTGAGAAGACTTAGGCTTCTTAGGTAATCAAAGACCTGATGAAGACAATATGAAGCACAGGAAAGTATTTTAAGACACAAAATCTTGATTTCCCAGGCAGATTACTTAAAAGGTAAAGAAAAATCTTTTTTTTTTTTTTTTTTTACAGTTTCTTTTTAAGAGCAGACCAATAATCTAAGAAAACTTGGTCAGTGCAACACAGGGAGAAAATCAAGTTCTAGTTTTGCATCAATGCACCATTAATACTAAGGCTAAGGTTTATTTTTTTTTTTTAAAGTAAATAAATCCATCCAACCTTGGCCAGCTTTGGCCACACGAAAAAAAAAATTCATTCTCCAAGGTTTCTTTTCCATAAACATTCTAAAAAAATTTTTTAATATTTATTCAGTTTTTATCTTACTCTTTCTTATTTCTAATTCTGAAACAATCAGCCATTCTACTTTAGGACAAAGTTACTCTTTTTCTCCCTTAACAAAAACACATACTTCATACCTTCCCTTATCAAAAACACATCTTACTTTACGGCACACAGAATTTTTTTCTTTGCCCTTATTATCTCTAATAGATTCATTTATACATATTGATTAGAATTTTTAACCATTACTAACCCAAATTTCAGTGACTACTAGGAAGCAGGCAACTGTGAACTGTCTGCCACATACTGTCATTCTGTAGCAAATTTATGAATGTATAAATTCACAATTTTCTAGAGGGATGTCTTTTTCATAGTACAATTTCTGATGTTTATTAACAGATGCAAATATATTTAGTTTCTCTGTACTGTATAAAAACAAGATGTCGAAAGTTGATATACTTAAACTCATGTTTAGCAATTAATGTCTCAATATTTTATCTGATTTGGAAATGATCTAGACATTCAGTGAATTCCATCATTTAACTTAACTTATTATACCTTTAAGAGTTCAAGTTATCAAAAAGATTTTTACAACTATTTTTAACTAGGCATATTATAAAGCATAATTATTGTTGAAAAGTTTATTTATAAACTTTTATCCCACTTATATTTATTTAATTCACTTATTCTTAAAATTACGCTTGACTTGCTCATGAAAATTTCATGAGACATCAAACAAAGCTAGCCATCATCTTATTTTTCTTGTGAACAATTCAGGAAAGTATCAAAAAAAAAAAATCACAGAAGTGGAAAACCTAAAGTTAAACATGATTCTTTCCTTTTTTTTCTTTTTTACTGTCATGCTTGCCATGCATCAAGCAATTCCTTTTTATTGTACATTTTGTTCTGAGGTTGGGTTTATAGTTTTATAATCTTGAATATCTAGTAGAGATAATATAAGCTTGTTTGACTCATAAACCTAGGTAGGAAAAAATTGTATATCCACATTATATTTAATGCTGAAACCTCTGAAGACATGCATGTTTTGTTCTACCAACAATTTTAAAACTACCTTTATTTACCAAAGAATATCCCAGATTATCTAAACTTAAAAAAAATTTGGGTTGGTTTCTATATTTTTGAGAGTTTTAGGAAAAAATTTATATAAGTGCTCATTTATCTCTAAGTCAATTCAAAGAAATTCCTTTGAAATACTTTATAAGTTAATTTGATAATACTATCCAGAAATAGAAAAATATCAATGTACATATAACATATATACATACAAACATACACAAATATTCAGGCAAATGCAGAGATCTTATAGTCTTCATTCTAAAATTTTAGTTGAGTCAGTAAAACATAGTAACACAAACTCACTGGCTTATCTCCACTTTATATTTTTGTCTGAATTGTATTTCCAGCAAATGGGACAAGTTAAGGTTACCTGTCTACCAGTATCAGTGGAGGAGACTTTTAAATTTTTCTCTTGCCCTGATATGTAATCTGATGGAGGCTGTGAACTAAATTTTAGGCCAGTGACCAAGAAGACAACTAGTTGCTATATGGATGTCTCTAATGCACATCTGAGTGGACAAAACATCCAGCTCTCTTTCTAAATAAACTTTTTTTCTCTTTTCAGCTTCAAGTGCTTTTGGAGGTCCCTGAGTCCCTTGAAAGCTTCTGATGGAGGATAGAGAGCCTAAAATCCAAGGGAGATGAGGGGCTAAGTGGGAAGGGAAAAGTCTGGCAGGGTGGAGAGAGGGATGGAGGAGGTAGGGGTTTAAAGGGGACTTATAAAAGGGTTCAAGGGAACTGGAGAGAACAATGAACGTAGTAAGAGGAAGAAGGAGGAACAAACACAATGGGAAGGCACAGGTCTTAGAGGAGCCAGTTTGGGGAGGTCTTAAGTTTTCCAAAGAAGCCAATGAAGTTCCAAATTATCCTCAGCAAAATCATGCCAACAAGAAAAGAAGCAGACAGAGTTGGTGGAGCATGTAGTCAGTTAGAGTTTCAAGAATGGGGTTTCAATTGACTGAGAAGTTCCCATAGCAGAAGCAGGATCCAATAGAGAGAACAGAGAGATCTCACAGAGAGCCAAGAAGAAAGGCTTCCAGCCCAGAGAATCAGGGAATACTCTCCACTCAGGAAAGAAAGCCAGCAAGGAGAGACTGCCAGTTCAGCAGGTCCCTTCCAAACAAGGAAGCCTGGGACTCTAACTCAGCTTCTCACAAACAGAGACACCTCAGACTCTAGCCCAGCATCTTTGTCTGGACTCTAACTCAGCTTCTGGAGTACATTCAGAACCCTAAGGATCAAAATCTGTCTTTACCAGCTTCAACAGACGTCTGTGTGGAGCACTGGTTCAGGAGTCAGACTCTTCAATGTATCCCTGATCAATCAGTCAGGACTGAAGACAAAGCTACAAAGGTCCACTCTTAGGGTTCTGGATGAGAGTTATGGGGTCCAATGATGAATATGATCCTATCTAAGTCACGGCACCATAACTGTGAGAGGAAAAAAATTCAATGATGCTTGTTAAAGATGGTAAGGCAGACGATTCTGGACCATCATGATAGGTATAAGGACCTCTGCGATGGAAATTTACAGTAGGAGAGGGAGACTGGGCTCAACTCTGAATACAGTATGGGCAACTGGGAATTTATAGCCAAGGAGCAGGGTGGGGGGCCTCAAATGGAAAATTATTAAGAGGAAATATCAGAAGTAAGAGAGGTTCTGGCTAAACCCACCTAACAGGATTCTTGTTGAAGACATGCCAAGGTGATCAGACCTCATCTGGGGGATGCTGGAGGATCAGGTACCTGATCAAATATCAAAGGTGATCAGATATTGAGGGTGTGGGGTTCTGGTTAAACTGACTTATCAGGGTTCCTGCTAAAACTAGATTTTATGAAGAAATGCACAGATAAGCCTAGGAAAAGGTTCAGTAGCCTAACCAAAGTTTGGTCAAGCAAAGAATCTTTGTCAGTGGGTTTATTTTAAAGAGGAAAGGGACACAAAAATAGGAGATGGGGAACCCCAAAGATAAAACTTCATATTTTTCTAAATTTTCTAAATTTCATATTTGTCAAGACCATCCCTGCCAGAATTCATTAACAATCTGATCCCCAGAAAATCATGTAATTTGCCTTCAGAGAGATTAATGCAGCCCAGGATAGTCTCAGCCTTTGAGAGAAGTCAAGGAAAGGAAGCAGTCCAAGAAAAGGAGGGAAGCACCACATTGTGAGAATGCCGATAACACATCGTAACTTAACCTAACCTGAGTCTCCCACCTAAATCACTTTCAGTAGCTCAAGTATCCTTCACAGTTTTGTAGGGGACAAAATATACTGATCTCAGTATTTCTTCCCTAGAATCTTGTAATAGAAGTTTCTCCCCCATGGCACAAGATCAAGTAAGTAAATTATGCTGGCTTTTCTGTCATGTAGGCCTGGTTATCAAATCCTGACTGCCCTGTAATCACGGGCTGGTCTTCTAACCACCCTCAACCTGCTTTCTCAGCTGTAAACCAGGAATCATTACTGTACCTACCCCTACTGTAGCTTCTTTGCAGATGAGATAAAATAATGAATTAAAGTGCTTAGCAAATTGCCTGTCATGCTGTCAGCATTTAATAAATGGGAGAAATTTGAAAATAAGGGATAGATGAGGGGAGCTGGCAAAGTCTAGAAAGAGTATACAGTTCCTAAGAGAGAGAAGTGCCCTGGGTTTCAGGTGATGAACCAGCCAGGCCAACAGGCACACACACCAGGACTCAAAAGAAATTAAGAAGCCTGAGAGAAACTTGGGCTGGGATTTAGAGACAAACTGCAAAGAGCCCTATCCCTCTTGTGTTTCCTCTTCAGACGTGTGAGGTGAGTTCACCGACAGACAGGAAAGAAAAAATGACAAGGGCAACCCACACTGCCTGAAGAGGCCTATGGTGTTGACATAGAATTTAAGATTAAGACTTTTGACCAGGTTAGGACATCTGCCTGGGGAAATTCTGGAAAGAGTGATGCATAGGAAACCAGTAAGAGCTTAAATAAGTGGGAGTAAATTAGAAAACTGGGCAAAAAAGATGAAAGGAGATTTACTGCCTTCCTACAGATTGTGAGCTACAGCTCATGAAACTGACCTTGTTACAGATGGAATCATTTCTTGCGGGAAAACTCCTTGGCCTTGTTGAGCTTGGCCTGGTTTTCTCCGGTAAGATTTTTCTCTTTCTGGAAAAAAAAGCAATACAGTAAAAAGAGAGAAACTGTATAGTGAGAATGCCAAAGAATGTCAGAATGTATGAATCACTGGGGAAAGAATTCCCAAATTTATCTTTTCCCAAAGTTATTTTTATCAAGAAGAAAGCGATTGCTTTCTTGAGCCCCTGTATCTACAATTCCTTAAAGTACTTGCTGAAGAAGTCCCTCCTTGTGTTTCACTTTCTAACATGTAGTCACTTTGAATACCTGTTGCTGCCTCTGTCAGCTCTTTTCTCGCACACGCATCCAGCTGTGGGGAGAATTTCAACAGGCCCAGCAAACACAGCTAATGACACCAGGGAGTTGTGCCCCATGCACTTTGGAGGCTGAGGCATGAGGACTGGACATTGTAAATACAACACAGAAAATGGCTCGTGGTGTCCTGGGTATTGTGGCCCATGTAGTTGCAGTGATGTATCTGAGTGGCGGGGTCTCCCACCTCCCTGAGGTGACCAAGCAGGAAATGAAGAGAGGACACTGTGACTTGACACCACTCCATAAAGGGTACTGCCACTCTCAAGCATCCAATAGCACCACTGAGGAAACATGGCCAAACCTCCCACCAATGTTATAAGAAACAGGACTCTAAAAGATAGAGGTGGCTGCAAGGTTGCCAAGAACGTGAACCATGCACATGAGAGTTCAGGACTACTTCATGCTTAGCAAATTGTAGGACCGCTTAATCCATGGAATACAATAAATGGAGCCACAGCACTGTGGGAAGATACTTTATGTTTCAGTACTCGGCACCACCTAGAGCAGGGTATGAGATCCCACCCCTGCGCACTGTGTTGGAGTTGCCTGGTAAAGCTTTGGAAGCCGTAGATAACTGAGAGGTACGTGACTGATAACAGCCCCACCTCCCCTGCACCACCACCGCCAACCAATCAGACAAAAGTTTTGTTTCCGTTTGCAAGTCACCTCAACATTGCTTTGCTTCTATAAATCTGTGTTGTTCTGACTTTTCCTTTCAAACAGTTGTTACGGGTTCAATAGTACCCACCAACCCCCAGAAAAGATATGTTGAAGTCCTAACCCCCAGTACCTGTGAATGTGACCTTATATGGAAATAGGGAGGGTCTTGGCAGATGATCGAGCTAAGATGAAATTGCTAGGATGGGCTCGATGTGACTGTGTCCTCATAAAAAGGAGAAGTTTAGACAAAGAGACAGACACGCACTCAGGGAGAACACCAAGTAAAGGAGAAGGCAGAGATCAGGCTAATACATCTACTAACTAAGGAATGCCATGGATTTCCAGCAAAGTTCCAAAAGCTGGGAGAAAGGTATGGAACAGATTCTCCCTCACAGCCCTCAGGAGGAACCAACCCTGCCAAAGACATCTTGATCTCAGACTTTGAGCCTCTAGAACTGTGAGACAATAAATTTGTGTTGTTTAAGCTACCCAATTTATGGTACTTGACTACAGCAGCCCTAGCAAACTAATACGCTAGTTATAACATCTGCCTAGTACCCTTATATCCTATGAATAAAATTAATTCTTCAAAACATGTTCATTTTATAGCTGTATAAGAGTCATGAGTTTATCTTTTTCTGAAAATTATCTTTTAATAAGGTAAATGGATCTTCTGCTGTCCTTCTCCATTCCTAAAGACTTCCCAGCCAGAACCATCCCTGAATACTCTTTTTCTTTTTTTATTGAGTTGTTAGGCTGCATAAAGGCATCACAATATACCTTTTTAAAAACATCCCATAGGGCCTCCCTGGTGGCGCAGTGGTTGAGAGTCCGCCTGCCGATGCAGGGGATACGGGTTCGTGCCCCGGTCTGGGAGGATCCCATATGCCGCGGAGCGGCTGGGCCCGTGAGCCATGGCCGCTGGGCCTGCGCGTCCGGAGCCTGTGCTCCGCAACGGGGGAGGCCACAACAGTGAGAGGCCCGCATACCGCAAAAAAAAAAAAAAAAAAAAAAAAAAAAAAAAAACAAAAAACATCCCATAGGGCTTCCCTGGTGGCACAGTGGTTAAGAATCCGCCTGCCAATGAAGGGGACACGGGTTTGATCCCTGGTCCGGGAAGATCCCACATGCCGCAGAGCAACTAAGCCCGTGTGCCACAACCACTGAGCCTGAGCTCTAGAGCCCATGAGCCACAACTACTGAGTCCATGTGCCACAACTACTGAAGCTTACGCACCTAGAGCCCGTGCTCTGCAACAAGAAAAGCCACCACAATGAGAAGCCCGCACACCACAATGAAGAGTAGTCCCTGCTCGCCGCAACTAAAGAAAGCCCACATACAGCAACGAAGACCCAACGCAGCCAAAAATAAATAAATAAGTTTATAAAAAAAGTTTGGCATTAAAAAAAAAAATCCCATAATTGGAAACTTAACTAATCAAAATGGGCTGCCTTCCCTCATCTAGCTGAGTGGATGGGAAGGGAATAAAGTCCTCACAGCTGCCGGGCTCTCTGCTGGGCACTTGGCATTCCACTGGATATTTGTAAATGCCTACCCAACAGTCACCGTCCCTTCTTCAGCAGTTAAAGAACTCCATTATTGGACCAGTAGCCTTCACCTCTCCCCTCGAGTCTCAGGGAAGGGGACCTTATCCCAACTTTCCCCAGAAGTAAAGCCTGATGGGTTTAAGTCCCCATGGTAGTCCCAGTTCCCTTGGCAGTGATTGATGAGACATGGCTGGGAGGTGCGGGCAGAGAAGAGGATTCCAAAAGGAGAGGTCTCTTGCTCTTAAAAAGACCTATGTGGGGAAAAGTACACCCTTTTTTGAGTCTACATGTGATGCCTAGAACTATGGCATCCATCTTGTGATCATGAGAGCAGCGAGCTTGACTAAGGACAAAATTTGTCACACCAAATATAGCAGAGCAGAAAGAAGGAAAATTCATGGGTTCTTGACAACATTTTTGAGCCACTGAACTAACCAAGGCAGGAACTGGTCTTCCTTGGGGCTTCCTGATATGTGAGATAACAAATGTTTTTATTGAAGCAAGTTGAATGAGGGTTTTCTATTTCTTACACCCAAAAGCATCCTACAGACTATAAGGTATCTGTGAACATTCTCATTTTACAGATGAAAATCTGAGGTTCAGATATAACTGGTAACCTAGCCAGGGTCACACATAAAACAAAATTTGTATCCAGCTCAAACTCCAGACATCCTCTCTCCTCTACCACTTACCACCTCTGTATTTATCATTGGTCAGTGAAAGAAGGCTAATTTCTCATGTTTTGTTTCTTTGTTTTTATTGTTTAAAATGTTGTAGGAGGGCACAGAGCCTAGTGGTTAAGGACAAACTTTGGTGTCAGACGGACCTGAGTTTGAATCTGTACTGGTGTGACCTCAGGCAAGCCACTTAACCCCTCAGTTAAAAGAACCTCAGTTTGCTCATAGGTAGAATGAGATAGCAATTCCTATAACACAAGGTTGTGATTAGGACTAAATGAAACTATATATAAAGTACTTATCACAGATCCTGGCACATTATACCTGCACAGAAAAAACCTGATGGCTATTATGCTTATTACTGTGGTGGTGCCACACAGTGTGACCACCTCTTCACCAGGCAGCCAGCATTTCGAATGTGAAGAGAGCATCTCGTTCCCCATACACAAAATGGTTTCGGTCAATTTCACTCCAGACTCCTTAGAGCCTCCCCTTTCTGTGCTACAACTGTGAGCTCCTCCTCCTCCTGCCCAGACAGCCACTGTCAAAAGAGCCCAACTCCTGGGAGCACACGGCATTCCTTGCTGGAGCCCAGCCTGGTTTTGTCTCTGCTCATATTACCCCTAACCACCCCCCAGGGCCCTGAGACCTTTGATGTTCACGTGGCTGCCTGCAGGGGCAGGAAGATAAAACCCCCCTTGTTCCCTCTCTGGGCAATAAGACCTTTGGCAATTTAGAGAGACACAGAGATAAAAGACTGGATTTTTTTTTTCCTTTTTTCCTTTTTTTTCCCCAGCAACAAATGGTGGTTTGTCTTTACCAGCCACTCCTTCAGCACCACACCAGCATCAAAGAGCAAGAAATGAGCAGAAAGCCAAGGCAGGGGAGTTCTATCCCCCCTGTAGGGAATTCACCTGCCTCCAGGACACACAGAAGGGGGAGGGGAGAAGAGAGCTGTGTACAAAGAGCATCCCACAGGGGTGATCAAAGCTCACACACCCCCACCCCATTCCCCAAAGTTTGTTTTCTTAACATTCACGCTGTACACTTTAAGTTTGGCAAACAGACAAGACAGGGACAGGGAAGGACACGGAAAGGCTCAACTTGTCTCATGGATAAATCTTGAGTTGACTTGACATCTTCTGGTCCGGAGGGCTTAGTGTGCTGACAGTGGGTAGCCTCTGTATGTGGAGCATTCCTTTGGGACTCACAAGTCCAGTGTTCAGCTCTGCCCCCAGTCCCTGTGACAACCGACCAAGGGCAAGTAGAGGAGGGAAGGGAATAGTCTACCTGCATAACAACGAGAACTATCGTTTTCTAAGACCCATGTGTCAGGATCTGTGCTCAGTACCCAATCTGTAGCAACCATAGAGTAGGTGGGACTACTTTCTCCAGTTTACAGATGTATAAATTAAAGCTTAGAGAGCTAAAGTCAGTTGTTCAAGGCCACGCCCTAATGAGCAGAGGCGGGACTTAAACTCAGATCTGCACCAAAGTGTATGTTATTAACCAAGTGTTACAAACTGCTTTCCACAGGGATTATGAGTCTACTTTGAAAAATACCAAGCCAGGTACAATGATAGGACATCTGTTATCCATTGAGTTGTGTCTCCAAAAAGGATATGCTGAAGTCCTAATCCCTCAGTACCTGTGAATGTGATCTTATTTGGAAATATAGTCTGCAGATGGAAACAAGTTAAAATGAAGACTTACTGGATTAGAATGGGCCCTAATACAATGGCTAGTGTCCTTATAAAAAGCGGGAAATTTGGATAGAGACACACACAGACAGAAGATGGTCATGTGAAGAGGCAAGGAAGGATCCTCCTCTAGAGGCTTTGGGAGAACATGGCCTTGCCAACGTCTTGATTTGGGACTTCTGGCCTCCAGATTGTGAGAAAATTAATTTCCGTTGTTTTAAGCCACGAAGTTTGTGATACTTTGCTACAGCAGTCCTAGGAAACTAATATAGCATCTGTCTGTGTGAGCTTGGAGAGAGAGAGAGAAAGAGAGAGAGAGAGAGAGAGAGCGTGCGTTTGGGGGGAGGGAGGAGAAAGGCAAGGCAATTCTCAAACAATTAATATAGATTATCTCTAGCATACTGGCCTGGGGAATGAGGCAAGGATGCTGGCCACAAAAGAGACAGACAGGCAGACAGAAATGGATGGTAAAGGTAGTGAAACAAGGTGAGAAGGAAACAGAGGAGAACTGGAACCAAGTCTGATGGGTCAGCTCCTTGAAAGGGAGAAGAGTCAAAGAAGGTTCCAACACTCCCTGCCAGCGAGGGAAGGGATTGAGAAAGAGCAGTATGCTGCCATGGTCCACCCAGTGAGGATGACCTTGCGCCACACCTCCGCCCAGCCTTCTCACACCTCAGCAGAGCTCTTACGTCAGACTCTTCTTCAGTTACTGCACTCAGGGAACAAGCATTTAGCACTCACAAAGTCACTGGCAATGAAGGGCGTGGGGGATAAGGGCCAGAGAGCAGCACTAAGGAACAAGGGACTAGGAGCCTCTGGATTTCTTCAGCCTGGATTTCTCTCCACCTCCCTGTCAGCCTAGAAAGTGTGTACTCGAACCTCTAGCCCTTTGATACTTGGATGGGGCATTTGCCCACTTCGCTGGGCCCATGACACCTTCCACACCCCTTTAGCATAATGCTTGGGCATTATACTGTGTTTCTTTCTATTTATATCTACATACAGATATAGATAGATAGGGAGATAGAGAAATATAGATAGATACATAGATTTCTGCATATAGATACAGATTTAAATAGAGATAGAGATATTTATAACTACATAAAGATATAAATATAAATAGATAGAGATACAGATACATAGATATAGATAGATATATAGATAGGGATGGGGGATAGACACATAGATATCTACATATAGATATATAGAGACAAAAATAGATACATAGATATCTATAGATATAGATAGATTAGATGATAGATAGAGAGATAGAGAAATAGATAGATTATAGATATAACAGGCTCCTGCCTTAGATTGTGAGCTTCTGGAAGGCAAGGCCAGCATCCTATTCAACATTATCTAGCAGAGCCTGAAGCACAGTAGTTGATCAGTAAAGAGTTGATAAATGAAATGTCCAGGGTATTCTGATCTCAAGGAACAAAATTTTTTAAGTAATAGAAAAATAGGCAAATGACATAAACACATGATTGACAAAATAAAGAAAAACAAATGGCTCTTAATCTCACAGAAAGTTGCTCAACATCATCATCATAAGAAGAATACAAGTTAAAGCTCCACTCAGAAAACATGTTTCACCTCACAGGCAGGCAAAAGTATGACAAGATACTGTGTCGAGAGGCTGTGAGGACACAGGCTCATACCCACTCGCCGGAGTGCGACAGACATAACCTTTAAGTTAGGCAACGTCTATCAGAATTATAAATATGTCTGCCCTTGGTCCAGCATCCCACTCCCATGGGATCTGTAGGTTTTCTCATGGATACACCTGCAAACATAAAATTGGTGTATGTACAAGTGTGGTAACAGCAATTCAAAGGCTCTTCACTAGACAACTGGGAAAAGAAACTGTGGTGCTTGAATAAGGGAGGATTGGATGAAGGTGGTCAAAAGGTACAAACTTCCAGTTATAAAACAATTAAGTATTGATACTATGTAATGTATAACATGATTAATATAATTAACACTGCTGTATGTTATATATAAAATTTGTTAACAGAGTACATTTTAAGAGTTCTCATCACAAGGGAAACTTTTTTTTTCTATTTCTATACTTTTTTTCTTTTACCTATACTTCTATAGATATACTTTGTATCTATACGAAATGATGGATGTTCACTAATCTTTTTGTGGTAATCACTTCATGATGTATGTAAGCCAAAAGATTACGCCATACACCTTAAACCTATACAGTACTGTGCGTCAATTATATCTCAATAAAACTGGGGAAAAAGATCTCCAGCTCAATACAAGCCTCATATTTTTAGTTAAAAATCTAGATTGACTATCATAGGGGTGCAGTGCGCTGCCCAACCCAGGACACTATAACTCATTAAACCCCATAATAATCTTATAAGAAAAATATCATCACAATCCATCTTGTCAGCATCTCACAGATGGGAAACAGGAGCCTGCAGAGGTGGAGCACTTTGTTCAAGGTTAAGGAGTGGGGGTGGGTGGGGCCAGGAGAGAAACCCTAGTAGTCTGACTTCAGAGCCCACTGTCACCAGGGCTACCTCCCTAGATGCCCCCTAAATACTGTATAGTCTATAGACTTTTCTTCTGCTTCTCATCCCTCCATTCACTCATTCATTTGTGCATCAGTCATCCATGGCCACCTAGTATATACCAGACACTGTGCTAAGTGAAGGGGGGTACAGAGATTAAGGAGGTAGTCGTCCTTGACTCTGAGAAATTATGGTCCAGAGAGAACACACACAGGTAAACAGACAACCCATATAGAGGCAGTTCTCAACGTGAGCCTAGGAAAGTGCCACCCAATCCACTTGTATATCTCTTTTGTATTTTTTCCTCTGCTCAGGAAGTCTTCATTTGGGGCCCTGTGTCTATCACAACTGGAAAATCAACTCCACAAGGATTCTTTCAGACACGTATAAGTACCCAAACAGACTTACATGCTAAAAACTATCAGATTTGGTCTTGGGGTCTGCTCTCCTGCAGCTTACAATTTTATGAATGTCACTTCACGTTGAAACAAGAACAAGAGTATTGTTGCTTCCTGCCACAAGAATCCAGGTTGAAATGAAAACAGAAAGGACACCTAATCTGATGATACTTCTTCTCACAGTAGAATTCAGAGGACAGAGGAGGAAAGAAGAGCCCACAGATCTTACCTTGTGCCCTTAAATGTCCTCTTCCTTATCACAGTCCAAAAGACTCATGTTCCTAAAGCCATTGTGCTAAGCTAGAAAGGACAACCTACTTACATGCAGTCTTCCCTGTGATCTACTCTGTCTCCATAGGGCAACAGTGACTGCCCCTGTTCCGTGCCCCAAACAAAGCACTGAGACTAGTCACACAGACCTGGGTTCAAAGCCAGACTGTGCCACTTACTGAGAGATCATCAGCGTCAGCTTCCGCATCTGGAGAATGGGAATTAAAATGGAGAATCGATAAGATAATGTGTGCAAAGGTTCTAGCCCCAGGCAGGACCCAAATTCAAAGCTTTCTTGGGACACTCTCACAACCAGAGTCACTGCCGACTTCCAAGTGCACACCTGACCATCTCAGTTCCTGAGCTAATAGACAATATCCAGAGCCCTGGCCCCCTCTGCCAAGGGACCTGTTCTGATTTCTACAGCCATAAGCCTGGCCTCCAGTGCTGCGGAGGGGCAGGCTGGGCTCTGGGATCCAAGAAGATAAGGGCTCCAAAGAGACAGGGATTATCCCAGCTGCTGACACAGAGGCTGAGGTTGGGGTTATACTCCAGACTAGGGATGTAGAGCGAGTGCAGGGAAACCTGGTTGAAAGCAAATGCTGCAGGTTGGAGGCGACCCAGTGCCCCCAAGACAGACCAAGTCCATAGCTTGACACCAGCAAAGCAATAACATCCAAAACATTACTTTGCAAAGAATTCACTATTACCCAAAGGCACCCAGGAAGTCACCTTGAGGGGAAAAAACCCACAAAATCTGAACTTTAATTATTGGACTGGCTTACACTTTGGTGTGGCTGGATATTGTTTTTATTTTTAAATACATAGAGGCAAGGTGAGGGTAGGGAGTGGAAGATAGGTACCCTATTCTTTCCCATGTTAGAACTTCCAAAGCTCCTAATCTGGCCTGGCCCCTGAAATACCAACAAGATTTAATTTTATGTCTCTCTGGATTGGGGGTCAGAAACCCAAATGCCTACAGAGGTCAAGCAGATTAAATACATGAGCAACTGTGCCAGCTGAGGAACCTGAAATACAAATACCCCGCGGAAGTGGAACAGCTGCTGATCAGCCCCAGTCAACCGTTACCATAGAGAAGCAGAGTCAGTGTTGCTGGATCAATTTTTTAAAAATATAAATAGAGAGATTTATTTTAAGGAATTGGCTCACACAACTATGGGGGCTGGCCAGTCCAAAATTCATGGGGTAGGTCGGAAATTCAGGTAATAGTTGATGTTACCATCTTGAGTCCGAATTCAGCAGGGTAGCAATCACTTGCTTACGATTACAATGTAAGTGTAGTACTAATATTACTCAATCACCTCCAGACATAGACAATGAGAATAAGAGATTTTGTTTTCCTGGGGGTGGAAGTGGATTTACCTTCCTCGTACATATTTCCAGTATTGCTCATTCACAAGGTTATATAATTATTTATGTCTTTCTTCTCCAATAAGTCATAGGATGTTTTTCAAAGGGTTGCCCACAGATCATGGACAGCAAAATTTCCTGGAATACCTTTTAGAACTTCAGATTCTTGGCCACCTGATCTACTAAATCAGGAAATCTGCACTTTTAACAAGCTTCCTCTTTTTTTCTTGTGTATGCTAACACTTGAAAACCACTGTACAGAAATTGTCTCATTTTTGTTCCTCAGTGATCAATAAAGTCTCCAGCATCTAGTGGGAGCTTAACAGATGTGGTTGAACAAATTAATAAATAGTGTCACTAGTTTATCCTTAGGTTCTCTGTGATGTCTGTAAAAATCATAACGTTAAACTTGCAATCTTGATCTCTTTAGGTGCTGACCAACTATTGTATATAATCACCCATGTTTATGTCAGTTAGCCCCACTAGACTAGAAAATTCCTTACACTTTTGTCATTCTTGTATTCCCAGAATCTATCAGTCACTGGCATATGTTAAGTTCTGCATAAATATTTCTTGAGTGGGGCTTCCCTGGTGGCGCAGTGGTTGGGAGTCCGCCTGCTGATGCAGGGGATGCGGGTTTGTGCCCAGGTCCGGGAGTATCCCGCATGCCGCGGGGCGGCTGGGCCCATGAGCCATGGCCGCTGAGCCTGTGTGTCCGGAGCCTGTGCTCCGTGACAGGAGAGGCCACAGCAGTGAGAGGCGTGCGTACCGAAAAAAAAAAAATTTCTTGAGTGAATAGATAGATGTATGAATGGACAGGTAGAGAGAACTACCTGAATACAGACCACGCACTACCTTTTTAGGTTGTGCAAATTTTTTACTTTCTAACCCTTGAGTTTTTACAAGTTTCTTATCCTGTCTTACAATAATTTATAATTGCTACATGTATTAAAAGTGCATCTAGAACTTTCCATTTCTAGGGACTGAAGCATAGTTAAGTCTGTAACATATAATTTCTGTAGCATTAACTATATCTCTTTTATCCCTTTCAGGAAACATATATATATTTTTTCTCAATGTATAAACAAAACAATTTATAAGTTTCAGTGCTTAAACTATTACTACTACTGTTTTTTAAAATAAATCCTTCATGATTCCTCATAATACATCCAGAACCAACACTGTGACAAGACACTCAGATTAAGAATAACTGCTGCGGGGCCTCCCTGGTGGCGCAGTGGTTGAGAGTCCGCCTGCCGATGCAGGGGATACGGGTTCGTGCCCCGGTCTGGGAGGATCCCATATGCCGCGGAGCGGCTGGGCCCGTGAGCCATGGCTGCTGAGCCTGCGCGTCCGGAGCCTGTGCTCCGCAACGGGAGAGGCCACGGCAGTGAGAGGCCCGCATACCGCAAAAAGAAAAAAAAAAAAAAAAAAAAGAATAACTGCTGCGGAAATTCCTCGGCGGTCCAGTGGTTAAGACACCACGCTTTCACTGCTAAGGGCACAGGTTTGATCCCTGGTCAGGGAACTAAGATCCCACAAGCTGCATGGTGCGGCCAAAAAACAAAAGAATAACTGAAGGAAATCATTTCACCTAAATTGAGTGATAAAGATTTCCATTTCCAGAATGATTAAATTTAGAAAGACTTACAATATCACGTGTTGGTGAAGAGGTGGAGCAATCAGAACATTCATATGTTGCTGGTGGGAAACTGGTGTTTACCCAAGAGAAATGAAAACATTTGTCACCATAAAGAGTTATACAAGAATGTTCCAGGGCTTCCCTGGTGGCGCAGTGGTTAAGAATCCGCCTGCCAGTGCAGGGGACACGGGTTTGAGCCCTGGTCCAGGAAGATCCCACATGGATCCCTGGTCCAGGAAGATCCCAACTAAGCCCATGAACCACAACTACTGAGCCTGCGCTCTAGAGCCCACGAGCCACAACTACTGAAGCCTGCGTGCCGCAACTACTGAAGCCCACACACCTAGGGCCCGTGCTCCACAACAAGAGAAGCCACCGCAATGAGAAGCAAGCGCACCGCAGCAAAGAGTAGAACCCGCTCACTGCAACTAGAGAAAGCCCACACGCAGCAATGAAGACCCAACGCAGCCAAAAATAAATAAATTAATTAATTTTTTAAAAAAAGAAGGTTCACAGCAGATCTATTCATAATAGGTCCAAGCTGGAAGTGACAGACCCAAAAGTCCTTTCTCTTAAAGGATAAAAAATGTGATATATGATAGGATAATATCAATACTTACCAATAAAAAGGAGCAAACTACTGACATACACAACAACAGGGACACAATTCAAAATCATCAGCTTGAGTGAAAGAACCCCGAAACAAAAAAATATTATTACATGTATAGATAGCTCAGAAAAGGCAGAACTAATCTAATCTGATCTAGTCTAATCTAATCTAATCTGTAGTGTCAGAAATCAGAAGAATGGTTGCCTCTGCAAAGGGTATGGACCAGAAAGGGACATAAAAAAATCTTTCTGGTGAGAGAAATGTTCTATATCTTGATTTGGCAATGGTTTCATGACTGTGTTCATTTGTCAAAATTCATGGAATTGTTCATTTAATATCTGTGCATTTTCCTGTATGCAAAATATTTCATTTTAAAACTTGCATTTCTATACTGGCCAGGAATATCAAAGCATGATCTATCTTTTATGCATTGTGCTTTCATTGCTAGGACTATTCTTCAGAAATCGAAGGCTTTAAACAGCTTATAATTCCAGTAAGAGGTGTCACCCACATCTCAACACAACACCCTCTTATCATTCTACAAATGTGTTCAGAACTGTCAAATGCCATTCAAATATATAATTTATACAAGTGCATGGCACCATTCTGGCTTTTTATATTCATTAGTTGATTTAAATTTCACTTTATAGAAATGTACAGTGCAAATATTTAACAGATGAGAATCAAGGTTCAGATAGGCCAAGTTATTTGCTCAAGTTCACATAGCTAATGAGTGATATTACAGGGACTCAAACCCAGATCCCAAACCCACACTCTTTCTTCTCCCAACACACACACACACACACACACACACACACACACACACACACACATCTGAATCACAGTTCATAGATCTTTCCATTCTCTTATCATGAATCTGTAAAAGCAGTTCTTCCTATGAGATTTTAAAATAAATAAATGAAACTTTTCTAAAGGGCTCTAGAGCCCACGGAAAGTTTTGTTTTGTTTTTGGTTTTTTTTTATCTTTTAAAACAGGCTTAATATGAAAATGCCAGCACCCTCATTTCCACCTGAAAGGGGCCAGAAGAACCAGGTCCTGAGATCTAGGTCTGGGCAGAACTGACGTTAAACTTGGCTTGGGGACCAGGCCCGTGGAAAAGTTTAAATCATCACCTGATACATCCCGCCTGGCTCTCATTCTCAAACCCATGTTTGCTTTGGAATCTAGGGACTGGAATAATCTACTGAGAGTAAATGAAGGAAGCCACAGAGCATTTGTTGGCTGAGGGCAAAGGGGGTGTTTCCTTCACTTTGTTTAGCTGTTAAAACAAAATTCTCCATTATTCTACACACTGAAGTATTGTCAGCATCTTTAGAAGGGAAGCTGACACATTGACTGCATTTTCAAATATAAATAACCAAAAGCAATTAGTAGAGGGAAGAGAGAAATGAGCTTTGTCATCTAAAACCACTAACTGCTCTTTCTAGCCATGGTCTTTAGGATAGAGTTTCTTATTGAATTTTTCACTCTCATTAGTAATTTTTTAATTAATTAATTTATTTATTTTTGGCTGCATTAGGTCTTCACTGCTGCGCACGGGCTTTCTCTAGTTGTGGCGAGCGGGGGCTACTCTTCATTGTGGTGCACTAGCTTCTCATTGTGGTGGTTTCTCTTGTTGTGGAGCACGGGCTCTAGGTGCAAGGGCTTCAGTAGTTGCGGCTCACGGGCTCAACAGTTGTGGCTCGCGGGCGCTAGAGCGTGGGCTCAGTAGTTGTGGTGCACGGGCTTAGTTGCTCCACGGCATGTGGGATATTCCCGGACCAGGGCTTGATCCCATGTCCCCTGCATTGGCAGGCAGATTCTTAACCACTGCACCACCAGGGAAGCCAAAGCCTCTCATTAGTGATTTTTAACAGTGAATTTCTAAATACTCAAGTCTATACCAAAGCCAAGGTTATTTAATTCTGATTTGTTAGAAACCCCTAAGAACCCACCCAAAAATGCCGTAAAAATTCAAGTGACCCTCATGTACACAGTGAGAGTAATATTCTACATAAATGCCTCATTAGAGTAATGTCAAAATAATTCACTTAATGTCAAAATAATTCACTTTTCCTGTCCAAACATAAAACTTCTATGAAAAAGAATGATATTGTTTAGGTACCAAGAATGAAACAAGCTGAGTAGCTGTTAATGTTTCTAGATGATCAACTAATTAACTGATGAAGAAAAAGAAAAAATTTGTCATTACTGATAAGTAGGTTCCCAGTCCAATATACTTCCAATACTACCGATGCTCTGAAATTCATTTTGCATCATACACAGAACGCCCTCGCATACAGTCAACAAAATTGGAAGTTGGTTTTCAATCTGGTTTTAAGTCCTAATCTTGTGTTCCATGAAAAATGGTTTGCACTTCAAAGAGCTCAGGACAATAATTCCTTTGGAGGAAACTTAATTCTGTTCCTGGCTTGTTATTATAGATACAAACCATCTTAGGTGTCAGCTATAAGCTGAAGAATCTTAGTCCTCTCTTTGGCTTATGGAGCAAAGAAATAATAAAAAAATCATCTTTCCTGACCTTATAGCCTTCTGAGTTCCAACTAGCAGTGAATATGATTCCCAGGACTGTAAATAGTTGTGTAAATCTTACCTTTCCTAACAGATTTGACTTTTCCATTTTATTAGGTATTGGCAATAAAAGTACTAAGTGTAAATGTCCATAAGATTTGGGCAAAGCTGTCACAAGAGACAAAATACCCAGTCCCTATGGACTAGGGACAGGCGGTTTTTCATATGGTTAAAAGTGGTAGAGTAATTCCAGGAGTGTGCAGGGAGTAAAGAGGAGAGACTCAGAATAATGCAAGTAAAGTAAAATCATCAAGAAAGACTGTTAAGTTTTAAAACGTGTGATTTTGTTACGCACACAGCAAGCCGAAGTAGTTTTTTTTTGTTTTTTTGCGGTACGCGGGCCTCTCACTGTTCTGGCCTCTCCCGTTGGAGAGGGCTCCGGACGCGCAGGCTCAGCGGCCATGGCTCACGGGCCCAGCCGCTCCGCGGAATGTGGGATCTTCCCAGACCGGGGCACGAACCCGTGTCCCCTGCATCGGCAGGCGTACTCTCAACCACTGCGCCACCAGGGAAGCCCCGAAGTGGTTTTTTTGACTTTGGTTCTCCCTAGGGGAAAATGCACACCAACAAAGGAGAGTAGAAAAGGGTGGCGACTTGGATACAGAAGGTTTCAATCCCAGTTCCTCCTAGGCCAGAAACTGGGCAACAAAAACAAATTGATAATAATCATGGCTAACAGTTATTGAAGCTTGAAGTGAGTCAGACACCAATCAAAGTGTTCTATGTATATTAACTCACTTAATTCTGTGAGGTGGTCAAGTGTTTAGAAGAATAGGTTCTGGAGCCACACTGCTTGGCTTTAGAAACTCTCTCTCCCATTTGTTAGCTGGGCAAGTTCCTCTTCTGTATGATTATCATACAATGGCATCTCCCTCCTAGGTTGCTCATGAAAATCAGTGATCTAATTCTAAGATTAGGCATGTAGAACATTGTTTGACACAAAGTAGATGCTCAGTTAATGTCTGCTATTTTTATTCCCATTTTACATTTAGGAAACAGAGACACAGAAAGTCTGTTTGCTAGAGACGTGGCAATTCATATCTAATGAATAAACCTATAATATCTGGCCCTTTGTAAATATTTCATTCATGAGTTACTTCTCATTCTATAATAAACAAAGAGGTCACTGTGAAAACAACTCTCCCTTTGGCATCCAAATTGTGATTTGCCCAAACTTAACACAACGCATTCTAAGTGTAGATTTCTAATTGAAAACATTTAAATAGTTGTCAGTTATTATTTTTTCCTTCCTCTTGCATTCCTGTCATAAATCCAGAGCACATCAATAAGTTATACAGATTGAATAAAGACCTATATTCTACAATAATCATTATATTAAACCACCTTTCCAATAATAATCAGTTTCCCGATCTGTAAAATGGGAAACCCAAACTGCCCCCCCCAACAGCAGGGCACTTTCAGGGTGAATTCCCCACTGTCCAGGTTCTGGTCTACGGGCTGGGTATCTCAAAACTGGACATTGAGCAGAGAACACAGCCATCTCTTACAGACAGACTTCCCGTAACCAAGTTCATGACCAAGACCCTTGGACAAAACCAGAAGGTCGAATGGTCAATTACAAAGAGACACAGCACACCAAGCAGGCCGGCAACTAGATTAGTTGATGGCAATACTCGCTCCCTGTAGACCAATCTGCATGGGACACCAGATTATAATTAGAAGGCTGCTTGGTGAATATAAAACCGGAAAGAAGGAAGACCCAGCCATCTCCAGAGTAATCTCCATCTCAGAATTGAAGAGTTCATATTGAGGCCAGATGGGGCCAGTCCTTTGTTCTGCAGATAGCTTCTCCAAGACAGGGTTTACCCTTCCCCTGAGGCTAATTAACCCATTTCTGAAGGACTCATTCTTTCTTCAGCTCTGTGAATAACTATAAGCCTGTTACAGTCAAATTTTAAGGGCCTAGAAGCCATCCCATCCTTTCAGGTAATTTGCCTATATGTGTAATCTGATTCCTTTTATGTTTATTTTATATTTTAGCTCTCTTAGAAGAAAATCTCCTTTCCAAAGTTCAAAGCTCGTAGGTAGGTATATCCCTATTTTTTCCAAATACCAACAGTAAGATAATCACCTCATCTAACATAAAACAATTCTCCAAAAATGTAATCCCCTTTCTTAAAGCCCCTCTTCCTGAGGTCAACAACAGTTTACCTCCCAATGGCAGTTAGAAGTCCTCAGAAGTGTTTCTGGGGACACTAAGGGTCAGTTCATTCATTCACTCATTTAACTTCTATTTACTGGGTTTCTATTATATGCCAAGCACTGAGCAATGCACTGTGTGGGTCAACAGGATGTGAAAGACATGGACTCTGCCCACCCAGATCTCTGAGCACTTGAAACAAACACTAATCATCTACTGCAATCCCACCAGAGAAGGTAAAATTACAAACTGAGAAAAGTACCCTGATGGAAAAATCAATACAATTCTTTGAGAAAAGTAATGAGCTGACCCAGCGAGGAGGGTTAAAAAGGCTTCCCTGAAGAAATGACATTTGAGCAGAGGTTGGCAGGAGACTAGCAGGCATCAACTGACAGAGCAGAGAGTGGCTGAGGGGCTTTAAGGGGAGAGGGGGCCGTTTCAGATGATGGCAATGGCATTACAAAAGCCTTGAGGCTTCCACACATAGGAGGAATATAAAGGTCAGAGATGGTGAAGGATGAGCCATTGGGCAAAACAGTCATAAGACATGTAGGATAGGTAGGAGGGAGCTGGCCACAGTGGACCTTGCCACACAAAATACAGTTTTTAATCTTTATCCTGGGATGAAGAGTTTTAGGGTGAGTTGATGATTCTTGATCAGATTTGGACCTCTAAAGATCACTCTGCCTATGGACTGAAGAATAAGTTGGAGGGGGCTAAGGAGGAGGCTGGGGGACCAACTTAAGCGATCATAGTCATCCAGGCAAGAGGTGTTGGTTCTTTAGGCTACAGTGATTAGCAGAGATGAAGAGAAATGGACAGGACTGAGATACTATGAAAATAAATGTCCATTAGCAGGCAATGGGTAAGAAAAAACTGTCCCATTGTGTAGACATACTACTCAGCAACAAAAAGGAATGGACAATACTCAACAACAAGACAGAAACTTGGGGGTGCAGAAAAGGGTAATTGACCAGGAAGAGGCATGAGGGAACTTTGTGGTGGTGAAATTTAAATCGTGTTGGAGATTACACAGGTATATAAATTGGTCAAAATTTATCAAAATGTATGTTTAAATGGTTACATTTTATCATATGTAAAATAGATCTCAATAGGGTTGATTTTTTTTAAAAATCAGTGTAGCTTAATTACTAAACATATGGATTTTTGAATCGTACAGACATGGGTTTGAACTCTAGTTCTACCATTAGTAATTATGCCATTCTAGGAAAGTCGATAAAATGGGAAGGCAGGATGGCTGTTCTTAGGATCAAATCACCCAGTTTAGCAGACTGTTAAATACAAAGGCAAGAGGGCCTATCATTCAAATTTCATTCCTTTTTTTTTTTAGAGGTTAAATCCTGGTCTAAGCGTTCACAGCTAGCTGTGCTGAGTACTGCCTGTACTGCCTGGTGATAGGTGGGGACAATGAAAAGCTTGCTCTGGGGGAAGGATTTTGATGTATTTGAAGAGCAGATGGACAACTTTTATTTGGTGTGAGGAAATTAAGATGATACCTGACTAGATAGGAGATGAGGGTGAAAAAACTGAACAGCAAAGCCAAGCCAAGAAACCATCAAGTAAGGGACCAGGTCAAGGAAACTAGAAAGTCAGTAGGAGCACTAGATCAAGGAATGAACATTTCCTGAGTGTGTCCTATTATTAGACATATGCAAGGCCCTTTACAGATGTTGTCTCATTGATCCTAAGGAAAACTCGTAAGAGATGGCTATTATTCCTTTAGCTTAGAAATGTAGAAATTGCCCAGGAAACAGTAACTTGGCCAAGTTCATTCACAGAGTGAACAGGGAGCCAAGGTCCTTGCAGTGGTGAGAGAAAGCTGCCTTAGACCCACCTTAGTGACCTGAAAGCATACTGCAGGGTCCCTGCAGGGGATTTTCCAAAAAGCAGCACTTAAACACAGGTAGTCTGAGAGATGATTCTAGATGTCACATGACTAGACATTAGTTATCTTGCTTTGATTGCATTCATTGTTAAGGTTACTGTCTTAGTCCTTTCAGGCTGCTATTACAAAATACCACAGGCTAGTTAACTTATAAACAACAGAAATTTATTTCTCACAGCCTCTCTGGAGGCTGGAAGTCTGAGATTAGGGTGCCAGCATGGTCAGGTGAGGGCCTTCTTGTGAGTTGCAGAGTTCTCATTGAATCCTCACATGGTGTAAAGGGACAAGAGAGCTATTAGGCATTAATCCCATTCATGATAGCTCGACCCTCATGACCTAATCACCTTCCAAAGGCTGTACCTCTTAATACCATCCCATTAGGCTTTAGGATTTCAACCTATGAATTTGGAGCGGACACAAACAGTCAGACCATAGCAGTTACCTTCCACTTATGTGAATGATAGTGGTTTTCAATTTATGGTGATGAATTAAATTTCTTTTAAAAATAAGTTTATTTAGCTTTTTTAAATGAGTCAAATTAAAACTATAAAGGAATTGATAGTATAGGCACTACTTGGATATGTCAAAATTATGAAGAAGATTTGAAATGACTGAAGCTTGAGAAAGGCTGGGCCAGCCCAAGCAGAGAAGTGCTAAGGCCCCAGGATGCCAGGACGGTGGATGCAGAGGGGATTCAGGCTGGGGCTTTGGCAACTTTAGACAGCCTGAGAAGAGAGTTCATGCTCATATCACTATTCCCATTTGAGTGGCTTTGAGATAGCTAGGGACAAAGCTTGGGCCCTGGAGAAGGAATCAAGATGGGGAAGAGAGAGGGACACAGGGGGAGGGGAGTGGGAGGAGATAGGAAAAGAGCTGGAGCAAATGATAAACCAGAGTCTCTCAATGCCAGTCAGGGCACCAGCGCTATTATCTTTTCACTTCACCTAGGACAGCTTTGGGGGGAAAGCCAAAACAGCTCAAAGCTTTTCTTAGGATATTGTTTTCCTCTATAAACTAGGAAGAATCCAGCTGTAAAATGATCGTTTTCAGAAACAAAAGAATTAAAATAATGAACCTTCTTGTAACTTCACTCCATCACTGTACAGGTAGCTTTTGAGGATGAGGCAAGAGACAATAGAGTAATTGTTCCTAGAAAAGACAGTGACGCTCTGCAAATTGAAATCCACTGCCTCTCACACCCAGCATTGTGTTTTCCAAGCAAAATCTTTGCAGAGCAGCTGGATTGCACACATGATATATTCTTCTTATAAGCCAGGACTGTTCTGTTTTTGGTTTTTTTTTTTTCCTAGTCTCATACCCAAACTAACCCTTAGGGGATTTTTTTAATGCTTTCGAATTTATTCTATGCCCTGTTTTCACTTCTGTTTCTCTCCGTGGTCCCAGCATGTTCCAGCTTAAGATTTGGTCAAATTAACTTCTAAGTAAAGCTTCTAAATTCTATTCCAATACTCTTACCATCATCACCCCCAAACACACACTATCACCCCCAAACACACACTATCTGTGTGTTACCACCATCACCCCCAAACACACACTATCTTACCACCATCACCCCCAAACACACACTATCTGTGCCCAGGTTCTCTAGAGAGAGGTCCTACATTCACTTATGGAGAGGAGAAAGGAGAAGAGTTAGAAGCCTCTTTAGACCTGCAAAGGAGTCTGAAGCATGAAAGGGCAGGAGTAGGGATAAGACAATGGGAGGTGGCCAGACTTCAGTGCCAGACAAAGACGGGTCCCAGGAGAAAGAAGCAACAAACTACACTTTACAGGTGGAATCTTTAGGGGATAAAGAAAAAGATTATAAACCAGGGTTCTGTAGGGTCACATGAGGTACTTCTGGAAAACTCTTCGCTCAAAATGGACACTGAATGAAGGTTTGCTGATTGGATCAATAAATGTATGAATGGTTGCCTAAGCTAGAGCCTGCCTAAGCTAAGCAGGCTCAAGAAAAGAGAAGATAGGGAGCTCACCATCCAGAAGCTTATTCTTATGCTTTCCAGTTTCAGTCAAATGTGGGTTGAAAGTTAGAGGTCACAATAGCTATCTTAGCCCCGCTGTCCAAACCTGTGTATTAGATCAGTATGAGACATGGCATCTCTCCTCCTGTATTTTACAATAAAGACCATGTAAGTTTTAAGGGCTTTCTAAGATTAAAGAAGCTAAAACTCACTAACAGAAAGAGAAGTAAGAACATGATATGTGATAATTTCCATAAGAACTGGTAAAAATACCCTAAGAATTTGAGTGGTTATTGTCGAAGGTATCACTCACTGTTTCAGGGAGCATCTACTGAGAGGCTACTACACACCTCACAGTTGATGCAGGACAGATGCTTGGCCCTGAACTGTTGTGTGGCAGACAGAGAGAACTGGGTGAAGAACCAGGAAACATGAACCTGAGCCCTAGGTCTGACACTCAGTGACTTTGGGAAAGGGCATTCCAGGCAGAGAATAACTTGTGAGCCATCCCAGAGAGACAAGAAACAACATGTGAGTTCAAGAAACGATAAGCAGCATGGTGTTCAGTAAAAGCATCAGGTAGAGATGGCAAGATTTCAGGCTAATATGTAGCAAGTGCTCAATAAACATTTGTTGAATAAATGAATGAGAAGTAGACAGAATCAGATCACAGAGGACCTTATATTCATTCTACGCTAAGAAACTTGGATTTCTTAGGTGCTTGTAGGCAATGGAGACTCACCGATGGGAGAGGACTTTACTCAGACTTAGATTATAGCTAGATGCACACTATATGGAAAATTAATTTAGGGAGACAAGAAATAACACAAAAAAACAGTTAAGGGTCTGTGGTCCTGAGACTTCCCTGGTGGTCCCGTGGGTAAGACTCCGTGCTCCCAACGAGGGGGCTCCAGGTTCGAACCCTAGTCGGGGAACTAGATCCCACATACATGCCGCACCTAAGAGTTCACATGATGCAACTAAGAGTCTGCATGCCACAACTAAGAAGCCCGTATGCCACAACTAAAGATCCTGTGTGCCACACTAAGACCCAGTACAGCCAAAAATAAATAAGTAAATATTTTTTAAAATAAGAGTCTATGGTCCTGTGAGGAAGAAGAGCAAATGCCTTGGAGAAATCAGAGCTAAAACACACAGCACCTGGCAAGTAATTAGATAGGGAGTATAAGTAGAAGAAAAATTGAATCATGGGCTTTTAGGGTAATAAAGTACTTGACCAATTTATATAGAAAGTGCATGAAGAACAAGTGTAGAATGGAAACTGGTAAATTTGGCTTTGGACACACTGAGTGGAACATCCAGGTGGAAATAAACCATAGTTAACATTTACTGAGCTCTTCCTACGGACTGAGAGTTATTCTAAGCCCCCTGCACACATGAACTCATTTAATCTTCACAACAGCCCCCCATGAGGTCTGTACAATGATTAATGCCATTTTTTAGAGAAGGAAAACAAGGTATAGAGAGTTTAAGTTCCCAAAGTTCCCAAACTGGTAAGTGTCAGAGTCAGACTCAAACCCAGACCATCTATCTCTAAATCCCTCTCTCTCAATCTCTGTGCAAATACATAGATATGTATTTGCCATATAGTGAAGGCCCAGAGCCCTCCCCCATCTCTTCTTGTAGAAACAGAACTCAAAAAATAATCAAATTAAAGTGATGATTTTAAGCACACAAAATGCAAGAATTCCAACCATCAGATCGTGAATGCCATGATTGTTGGTGATTTAACACAGTTAAATTTCAATCTAAAAAAAAAATTCAATCTACATTTTAATATACATCTGGTCTTCAAAGCAAGACATAATGTTATTTTTATATTCATTTGTCATCATGGTTTTTTATATTATTTATTGAGAGTAAATTAAATAGCATATGTTCATTTGCTAAATAGAGAAAAGTTAAACGGGTCCCTATATGTATTATAAATACTATTACAGGACATATTAAAATATATTTCAATATAATCTTTAATAATATACCACTCATTGATTTTTAACTTAAAATAACTTCTTTGCTTTCTACTAACTTTGCAAAAATAATACAATGACTTTTTCTTTTAATTCCTAAGAGGTTTTGTGAAATTTTATATTATAGTGAAATGGGTTTGAGTTTAAAAAGGTCAGGAAGTACTGCTTGGCACCAAGATATTTCTGCCATTTTAGGACGTGTTTCATAACTGAGAGATCTCCATAAACAACTACAATAAGAAAAAATCTGACAAGGGGGGAAAACGGTGGGTGGGGGGTGGGATGAATTGGGAGATCTGACATATATACACTAATATGTATAAAATAGATAACTAATAACCTGTTGTATAAAAAATAATAATAAAATTTTAAAAAGAAAAAATCTGAGAACTTTTCCATACTGATGCTTGTGGTGGAGGGTTCAGTTTTGGTTTTTTTGTTTTTTGTGTGGTACGTGGGCCTCTCACTGCTGTGGCCTCTCCCATTGCGGAGCACAGGCTCCGGAAGCGCAGGCTCAATGGCCATGGCTCACGGGCCCAGCCGCTCCGCGGCATGTGGGATCTTCCTGGACCAGGGCACGAACCCGTGTCCCCTGCATCAGCAGGCAGACTCTCAACCAGTGCGCCACCAGGGAAGCCTGAGGGTTCAGTTTTGACTGGTTTACTCTACTGTGTGACTAACCACTACAGGGACACAGCTGGGGATTTTGTAGATGTGCTCGGCTGATGAGCTGCTGTGGTCGAAGCTCAATTCCATTTTCATTTGACTTTAATCCTTCACAGATCAAGACACAGCAGACCTCTTTGAAAAGCCAGGTTTAATAGAATGCACTCGTGACACATTCTCAGAAATGGAGGAAAACACTTTTATTTCCTTTCCTGGTTACTGAAGACTCTAGAACTTACTGTAATTTCAACAGCAGCCAAAAGGAAGGCCTTTTTCTCTTGACCCTTGGCTGATCCTTTCTTTCACTTCCACGAATTTTCTCCCTCTTTCTGGCTATGGCATAGGTTTTGTTCTCCTTGAGATTCAGCCTTCAATAGAAAATTGAATTCAGGCAGGGTAATAGAGTGATTATAAAGCTCACTCACGACTCTTGAGCACTTGAAGTATGGTTACAGTGACTGAGAAACTCAGTTTTTAATTGTATTTGATCTTTATTTAAACATCAACTTTAAAATTTATACCAAATTTAGTTATTGATGAATTTCTGAGTATGTTTGGAACAATTTGGATATATGAATCTACTTTTTCAACTGTAAATTTTCTGAAATCTAAATGTACATCAAATATTTCCAATGAAAATTTAGTCTCCAAACTGAGATGTGCTGTGTTAAATATACACCAGATTTTGAAGACAATACAAAAAAAGAATGTAAAATGTCTCATTAATAATTGATTGTATGTTGAAAGGATAATATTTTGGCTATAGGGGGTTGAAAAATATATATTATTAAAAATAATTTTACATGTTTCTCTTTACTTTTTTAATGTGGCTACTAGAACATTTTAAATTGTATGTGTGGGGACTTCCCTGGCAGTCCAGTGGTTAAGACTCCATGCCCCTAATGCAGGGGGCCCAGGTTCGATCCCCGGTCAGGGAACTAGATCCCACATGCTGCAACTAAGAGCCCGTGTGCCGCAACAAAGATCCCATGTGCTGCAACTAAGACCTGATGCAGCCAAATAAATAAATAAATATTTTAAAAATAAATAAATAAATTATATGTGTGGCTCTCATTATTTCTATGAGATAGTGCTGGTCTACAGCAAGGGCAATGACGTCAGAGAGAATTAGCTCCCCCTGTTTACTGGCTGTATGACTGTAAGATACTTGACCTCGTTAAGCCTCGTTACTCATCTGTAAACTGGGGTAAATATTACTATCTTCTGAATAGGCCTGTAGTGGATTTTATATCAGACCATGAACAAAAAGCTTATCACAGTGGCTGGCTCATAGTAAAATATTCTGTAAATGTTCACTTTTATTATTGTTGTTGTCGTCATCATTACTCTCTAACAATCATCCAAATGTTTAGCAAAAGAGTACATCAAAATAAATGTTGGTCACTTGTAGCTTAACTATTATCTCATGACCAGATAGAGCAACCTCATTTTCAAAATACAAATAGGGACTTGAAGTCAGATACAGGAGTTTTTCTCATATTTGTGAATTTATTTTCATGAAAAATCACATCTTCAATTCATGAAATGCTTTTATTTAAAACAATGAAGTTACTTGAAACCAGACTTTCCTGAAAAATCCAGGGCATGAGGTTTACTCCTAAAAAATACTGCTCCACAATATCTCAAAGAACCCAAACTCAGCAATCTTCATTCAGATTCAATTTTGATGGCTAAAGTTTTAATTATAGCCACTTTTTGGAGGAACAGGATTAAAAAGACTAAATAAATAGTCTGGATATACATTAGGGACTTCTGCTTCCAGAAAAATGGAGAAGTACTTTTCCCTATTGCTCCTGATAAGTACAACTAAAATCCCTGGCCCTTATTCATAAATCAAGCATAAGACTCTGAAAGGTAGAAAGAAAAAGGCAGACCAATAGGGACCCCAGGACCCAAGAAATAACATGATGGTAAATTCCCTGGGTTTCCTTATTGCCTTATGTATCCCAAACTTGGAGCTAGACACACAGAATGCCAATGGGTACAAACAAAGAAAGTCTCCAAAGCAACAACAACAAAACCCTGCAGTCTCAAGCCAAAGGACCAGGAAAGGAGAAGTCTAGCAAGAGAGAGAACTTCTAAACAATACCACTGTCACAACATTGTAAAGCAACTACACTCCAATAAAAATTAATAAAAAAATAAATAAATAACAACTCTGTTCCAGCCAACACCACAGAAAAAACTTTGAACCCACCTCCATCCATGCTAGCCAAGATCAAGCAGGGAGTCTGGACTTCCACCTGTGGTAATGGGGCACCTCTACCCCCCACTGGGGTGGTGTTGGAGGAGGTCTAGTGGAGATGCAAGACTTTCATCACTGTCCAGCAGTAACAAGGCCACTCCAACCCCTGTGGTATCAGTAGAAGTCACATGGGGAGCTGGAATTCCCACCTATCCCCAGCAGTAAAGAGGAACTGTGCCTGTCCTCAAGTGTCAGTGGAGGCTGAGTGGGAAGCCTCTACTTCTACCCTCACCAGGCATTAAGGAAGAGATGACCCACTTCCCCCAGTCGAAGTGGTATTAGAGGATGTCAGCTAAAGCAGAAGGTTTAAGTAAGATCCAGAGTATCATAACATAATACCCAAAATGTCCAGGTTTCAGTCAAGAATCATTCATCATGGTAAGAACCAGGCAAATCTCAACTTGAATTAAAAAAGACAATCAACAGACGCCAATACCAAAATAAGAGATATCAGACTTATCTGGCAAATATTTTTAAACAGCCATCGTAAAAAATGTTTCAGTGAGCAATTATGAACATATTTGAAATAAATGAAAAAATAGCTTCAGCAAAGAAATAGAAAATTTAAGGAAGAATCAAATGGAAATGTTAAAACTGAAAAATACAATAACTGAAATTAAAAACTCAGTGGATGGGCTCAACAGCAGAATAGAGGGGACAAAGGAAAGAAACAGTGAACGAACTTGAAAATAGGATAATGGAAATTACCCAATCTGAAAAACAGAAAGAAAATACACTGAAGAGGGCCTTCCTGATGGCGCAGTGGTTGAGAGTCCGCCTGCCGATGCAGGGGATACGGGTTCGTGCCCCGGTCCGGGAGGATCCCATATGCCGCGGAATGGCTGGGCCCGTGAGCCATGGCCACTGAGCCTGCACATCCGGAGCCTGTGCTCCACAACGGGAGAGGCCACAACAGTGAGAGGCCCGCGTACTGAAAAAAAAAAAAAAAAAAAAAAAATACACTGAAGAAAAAAATGAACAGAACAACAGAGACCTGTAGACTATTAAAAAAAAAAAAATCTAACATTCATGTCACTGGAGTCCCAGAAGGAAAAAAAAAAGGGGGGTGGGGCTGAAAAAGAATTTAATTAAATAATGGCTGAATATCTCAAATTTGGCAATAGACGTAAACCTATAGATGCAAGAAATTCAGTGAACCTAAACAGGATGAACCCAAAGAAATCCATGCCAAGACACATCATAGTCAAACTTTGAAAACTAAAGACAAAGAAAAAAATCTTGAAAGCAGAAAGAAATACCACCTTACCTAAAGGGAAAACAATTCTAATGATAGCAGATTTCTTATCAGAAATCATGGTGGTTAGAAGGAAGTGACCCAACATTTTTCAAACACTGAGGGGAATGAACTGTCAACCCAGAATTCTGTATCCAGTGAAAATATCCTGCAGGAAAGAAGGAAGAATTTAGCCATTTTCAAATGAAAGGAAACTAAGAGGATTTGTCACCATCAGATATACTTTAAAAGAATGGTTAAAGGAAGTTCTCTAATGGAAAGGAAATGATAAAAGAAGTAACCTTGGAACATCAGGAAGGAAGAAAAAACAACAGAAAAAGTAAAAATATGAATAAATACAATGCATTTTCTTTCTCCTCTTGAGTTTTCTAAATTGACAAATGAAGCATTAATGATAACACTGTCTGTCGTGGTTCCAAATGTATGTAGATGGATTATTTAAGGCACTTATAAACAGGTAGGGTAAAAGGACAGTAGGGGAGGTAAGATTTCTACACTTCACTTGAATTGGTAAAACTACAATACCAGTAACTGTTATAAGTTATGTATATGTAATGTAATACCTAGAGCAACCACTTAAAAAGTTATGAAAAGAGAAACACTATTAGTAAATCAAATCAAAATTCTAAAAAATGTTTAACAACCCATAGGAAGGTAGGGAAAAAACAGAAACAAACAAAAACATAGTGAAAACAAAACAAATGGGAAACAAAAAAATTAAATGAAAGACATAAGCTCTACCATGTCAATAATTACATAAATGGAAAAGTTCTCATACATCAATTAAAAGACAAAGATTGGCAGGGTGGATTAAGAAACATGACCCAACTATATGCTGTCTATAGAAAACTCATTTCATGTACGGTTGACCCTTGAAAAATGTGGGGGTTAGGGAACTGACCCTCCATGCAGTAAAAAATTCCATGTATAACTTATAGTTGGCCCTCTGTATACACAGTTCCTCCTTATCTGAGATTCCTCTGTATCCATGGTTTCACATTTTTGGATTCAACCAACTGTGGACCATGTAGTACTACGGTACTTACTATTTTTTAAAAATCTGCATATAAGTGGACCATGTAGTTCAAACCCATGTTGTTCAAGGGTTGACTATATAATGAAGTAGGTAGTTTGAAAGTAAAAGGGTAGAAAAAGATATATCAGGCAAACATTAATAAAAGGAAAGCCAGAGTGGCTATATTAATATCATATAAAGGAGACTTCAGAGCAAAGAAAATTGTCAGAGATAGAGAAAGACATTATTACATAATGATAGAAGTGTCAATCCATCAAGAAAACATAGTTATCTTAAGTGTGTATGCAACACACAACAGAATTACAAAATATATGGAGCAAAAACTGATACAATTGAAAAAATAGACAAATCCACAATTATAGTTGTAGACTTCAATACCCTTTCTCAACAAGTGATAGAATAACCAGACACAAAATCATCAAAGATGTAGAAGAACTCAATAACACAATTAATCAATGAGACAAATGGATATTTATAGATTACTCCATCCAACAATAGCAGAATACACATCATTTTCAATCACCCATGGAACATAAATCCAAATAGACCATATCCTGGGCCATAATACCAATCTCAAAAAATTTAAAAGAAATGAAATTATGCAGTGTGTGTTTTCTAACCATAATGCAATCAAACTAGAAACTAATAACAGACAGATAACAGGAATATCTCTAAACACTTGGGAACTAAACAACACATTTCCAAATACTTCAGGGGTAATGAGAAAGTCCCAAGGGAAACTTTTTAAAAAATACATTGAACTGAATGAAAATAAAAACACAACATATCAAAATCTGTGGGACACAGCTAATGCAGTACGTAGGGAGAAATTTATAGCATTAATGCTAACATGAGAAAAGAGGAAAAGTCTCAAATCAATAATAGAAGCTCTCGCCTCAGGAAATTAACAAAAAGAAAAGCAAAATAAACCCAAAGAAAGCAGAATGAAGGAAATAATTTTTGAAAGAGCAGAAATCAATGAAATTGAAAACAGAAAATAGAAAGAAAAATCACTGGAACAAAAAGCTGGTTCTTTTAAAAGATCAATTGACAAACCTTTAGCAAGACTGACAAAGAAAAAAAGACACAAGTTGCCAGTATCAGGAATAAAATAGGATTTTTACTTGGACATTACTACAATTACTGTAGACATTGCAGATGTCAAAAGGTTAATAAGGGAATATTACAACCAGCTCTACACACATAAATTTGACAACTTAGATGAAATGGACCAATTCTACATAAAGTACAAACTACCACAACTTATCCAATATGAAATAAATAATTTGAATAGCCCTGTAAATATTGAGAAAATTGAATTCATAATATTAAATCTTCTGAAAGAAATCTTCAGGCCCAGATGGTTTCATTGGAGAATTCGACCTAACATTTAGAGAATAATTAACACCAATTCAATACAATCTCTTCCAAAAACCAGCAGAGAAGGGAATATACAGGTTACTTATCACCTTAACTTGGTCTCTTTGCTCCAGCACAGCTGTCTTCTTTCAGCTCTGGAACATACAGGGGAAGAATGAACCCATGCTGCTGCCTTTAACCAGGATGCTTTCCAATCAAGCCCACTGGCCCCTCAGATCTCAGCTATTCAGCACACATGTTACTTCCTCAAGGAAGCCCAAAGTAGAGGAGGGCTCTGTCTTATGCATTTAGAGCCCCTGGGATATTTTCTCTATGGCACTTACTGCAATTTTAACTCCCTATTTGCAATAAAATGTCTAAGGTCTGCCGCTCCCTCTAGTCTAGTCTAGGCTGAAAACTACAAACTATATGAGAGTAGGAAATCAGACTGCCTTATTGTCTCTCTCTCTCTCTCTCTCTCTCTCTCTCTCTCTCTCGGGATCCAGACATCGTTAGATCAATATTGAGTGAATACACACTCAGGGTCCTGCAGAGAAACAGAACCAATAAGGTGTGTATATGGGGGTTGGGGGGAGAGAGATTGATTCTTACAAGGAGCAGGCTCAGGCGATTCTGAAGACTGACAAGTCCCAAGACCTATAGGGTGAGTTGGCAAACTGGAGACCCAGAAGCTGATGGTATAGTTCCAGTCCAAGTTTGAAGGCTGGTAGTCTCAGGACCCAGGAAAAGCCAATGTTTCAGTTCAAGTCTGAAGGCATGAAAAAGCCAATGTCCCCAGCTCTAAGGTGGTCAAGCAGAAGGAATTCTCTCTTACTTAGAGGAGGGCCAGACTTTTTATACTATTTAGACCTTCAACTGGTTGGATGAGGCCCACCTACACTAAAAAGGACAATCTGCTTTACTCAATCTACCAATTTAAAAGTTAATCTCGGGCCTCCCTGGTGGCGCAGTGGTTGAGAGTCCGCCTGCCGATGCAGGGGATACGGGTTCGTGCCCCGGTCTGGGAGGATCCCATATGCCGCGGAGCGGCTGGGCCCGTGAGCCATGGCCGCTGGGCCTGCGCATCCGGAGCCTGTGCTCCGCAACGGGAGAGGCCACAACAGTGAGAGGCCCGCATACCGCAAAAAGAAAAAAAAAAAAAAAAAAAAAAGTTAATCTCATCCAGAGAAGGGAACCCTCTTTCACTATTAGTGGGAATATAAATTGGTACAGCCACTATGGAGAACAGTATGGAGGGTCCTTAAAAAACTAAAAATAGAGCTACCACATGATACTGCAATCCCACTCCTGGGCATATATCCAGAGAAAAACATGGTCCGAAAGGATACATTCACCACAATATTCATTGCAGCACTGTTTACAATAGCCAAGACATGGAAGCAACCTAAATGTCCATCAGCAGAGGAATGGATAAAGAAGTTGTGGTATGTATATACAATGGAATATTACTCAGCCATTAAAAAGAATGAAATAATGCCATCTGCAGCAACATGGACCTAGAGATTGTCACACTGAGTGAAGTAAGTCAGATAGAGAAAGAGAAATATCACTTATATGCAGAACCTTAAAAAAATGATACAAATGAACTTATTTACAAAACAGAAACAGACTCACAGACTCAGAGAACAAACTTATGGTTACTAGGGGAAAAGAGTTGTGGGGAGGGATAGTTAGGGAGTTTGGGATTGACAAAAAAAAAAGTTGTATATCACTATATTGTACACCTGTAACTCATATAATATTGTACATCAACTGTACATCAATTTTTTAAAAATGGTTTAAAAAAAAGTTAACCTCATCCAGAAACACTCTCACAGAAACACCCAGAATAATATTTGATCAAATACCTGGGACATCCTAGTCCAGTCAAGTTGACACATAAAGTTAACCATCACATTAACAATAAATGAATATAGAAAAAAAGATTTGTTTGTGTAATTAATCTATTAAGTATAATAGCCTATGGTCAGAGTTTACTTTTATCTCTTGGCTGAAAAGTACACAGTCACTAATTCATCAATGAATTCATAGTCATTAGCTAGGTTTTCATCTTAAATGATATAAAAATAATAATAACTATCATTAAGTATTTTTCTTTGTGTCTATAATCTCTAATCCTTCCAACAATTCTGGCAGGTTCAAAGAGGTTGTATAACATGTCCAAGACCACACAGACAGGTAACAGCAAAGCCATGACAGAAACCCAAATCTGTCTTCAGATCTCAAGCTTTTACCAACTTAAAAGCTTCCCATTAAGAAAATAAAGCCAAGGGCTTCCCTGGTGGTGCAGTGGTTGAGAGTCCGCCTGCCGATGCAAGGGACGCAGGTTTGTGCCCCGGGATCCCGCGGAGCGGCTGAGCCTGTGCGTCCGGAGCTTGTGAGGAGAGGCTGCAACAGTGAGAGGTCCGCGTACCGCAAAAAAAAAAAAAAAAAAAAAGCGCCAAGAGAATTACCCAAAATTGAGAAACATTTTGCAGCTCTGCCATTTTTTGAGCAAGTGACTTAACCTCTTTAAGCCCCAGTTTCCTCCATTTGTTTGAAAAAGGTAGAAGTACTCTTGTTATGGGATTTCAGGAGGATTAATAGAGCTAAGACTGTGAAGAATTTAGCACGAAGCCTGGGCACAGTAAATGCTCGTTAATGTTAACTTGTAACAGCAGTTGCTCCAATTCCGTTGACTCAACTGGCATCTGCTCTTGCAGGCTTTCAGGCCCCAGTTAAATTCTCCTTGAGGACTGGCGGGGTACCAGGGACAGGGCAGCTCACAAGTGTTCACAGTTCAGTTCCCCTGCCACAACCTTTTCATGGCTCGGTCCTCTTTCCCTCCATCTCTGCTGGCCCCCAACACACCCCACACACAGACACACATATACATTTTCCTCCCCTCATTTAAGCAGCCCCATCTGTTCCAGGAGTCCCCGGGGCCAGGCCAGGGGTCATTATCTGAGACTGGCACCAAACCATCCTTCTTCTTCCTTCCTCCTCCCCTTAGCATACCCTTTCAACCCAAGCAAATCAGCTCAAGCTAATAGATGCCTGCAGGTTACCAGGCCCACCAGCTCATCATTCCTGCCCAAAGCATCTGAATCCAGGCTAAAGCCCAACCCAGACATAATATTGGGCATAGTAATAGAATTTGTCATCAATTTATATTCTACCTAAGTGCTTCTCTGCACCAGGTTCTTATTTCAAATGTCAAGATCTGCCTGTCCTATAGTTTTCCATTTTTATTTTATTGACTTGTTTCATTCTTTCTATGATACTTTTTTTTTAAGATTTTTTTTTTGATGTGGACCATTTTTAAAGTCTTTATTGAATTTGTTACAACATTGCTACTGTTTTACGTTTTGGCCTTTCAGCCACGAGGCACGTGGGATCTTAGTTCCCCCCCCAGGAATCGAACCAGCACCCCCTGCATTGGAAGGCAAAGTCTTAACCACTGGACCGCCAGGGAAGTCCATATGATACTTATTTTTAAATATTAATTTGTTCAAACAATAATAAAAATACTAATAAAAATGTTCTAATTACTCAAATTCCACCATTCTAATAAATTGTTTTGCTTTTAGCAAAACATTTCTTCCAACCTTTGTCAGTGTGCATAAATCATATAAACAGATATAAAACATATGCACACATATATACACATACGTATATATGTGTGCATGTTTTATAATATAATATATGATAATGAAATAGATACAAATTCTCATTACTTTTTTTTCGATAACAATGAATATATTTTACGGCAGAGCATAGCAATACGAAACAACAATGCAAAGATATAAGTTTTATAGCTGTCAAATTAGTAAGCCTCAAGCTCCCCAGTCAATCAAAAATAGAGTTTGGGGCATTATTCTAACATATTAAATTTAAATTCTTTTCTATGCTATAATATTCTATTAAAAGGAATTCCGTTTTCCCCCATGTTGTTGTATACTAAAGTAAAATACACTTTTACTATATGAATGAAAGGGGCATCCCATTACTTTTCAATACTTACACTGAATTTTCACTAATTCTCCAGCCTGCTCATTTTCAAAAACAGCAATGTTTCTGATAGATTTGCAGTCATCAGCTCAACCTAACAAAATATTTAAGCCAAAGACATTTTTAACGCTATTTTCCCTGTACCTTACTCATTGGTTCTCCTTGTTGGTAAAACAAGCTACTAAATATAGGAAAATTGTGTTTATTCTAAATTTGAAAAAAAAACAAATTGGGGAAACCTACCTACACTTCCCCTTGGGGGCAAAATCCCAAGTTGGCTTCTCCTGGGTTAATCTGGATACATGTTCTGCTCTCCATACATGGTGGGGCAGGTGCCAGGGACTGTTTTTCTAGCCATGATGACAGATTTGCAGTGGTTATCTACACACTCTCACCAGTTCCAAGGACAGGTCAAGAGAACACTTTTGATAGGACTGGCCAGGTTAGAGTACAGGTTGAGACCAGGAAAGAACGGAAAACAAACCAAACAATACAGAGATTGACCCTTTGGCCTTTTTCATCAAGACCCCTGGACTCAGACTTTCCCCTCCACCACATGGCCACTCTATGTGGTTGGCAGTCAATTTAAACCTGATGACCAAAACTTCAGGGTTAACCTGAAGAGAGCTCTCTCACTGCTATTTTGTTCCAATGGAGTTCAAAACATTTTCAATTCTTTTGTACACTTTGCATGCACAGAAAAATTTCTAAATACATAAAGTCTCTGAAAAGTAATACATATCAATTCCTGGAATGAAAATATGAACTTATCCCTTAACAATAATCCATATGAGAAATAAAACAACAGTCCTGTTTAGGGGAAAGTTTTGCTGCAGGTCGGGTTCCCTGGGAAACAGGCTCAGAGATGGAGAATTGCCTGCAGGAGGTTTATTAGGGAATGATCTTGGCATTGACATCTGTGCAGAAACAAAAGCTGCCAATTCAGGCAGAGGGAGAAGCCAAGCTGCAGTGCAGTCACAGCAGAGGTCTCTGTTAATTCCACAGGGTGCTCTGGAGCTGTGATGGCCCTGCAGAGAAGTCCCAAAATAAGGAAGGGGGGAAAAAAGAAAGAAAGAAAGAAAAAGAAAAAAAAAGGGAAGGGGGCTGGACTTTCCTACCCCCACATCAGCCCATCATGTTTTTTAAATCTTTACTGCATATTTTATCCTTTATTAAAATTAAATGACAATGCCAAAATAAGAGAATAATTACAAATTTACACAAATTTGTTTTCTAAAAGCTTAAATTTGTCATCTAGCATATCTCTAATGAGAATTCCAGGTGTTACAGTTATAAAATAAAACTGTGTTCTGGCTGCTCCTAGGAAAGGGACGTGACCTTAAACAAGATGGCTTCTCTTCATGAGGGTTATGGGAGCAGGAGGACATAGGTGCAAGCTGTCAGCCAATCACAACTGCTAGCTGCAGTCCTGAAGTGGGGGGCCTGAGCAGCACACTGCAGTGCCGACTGCAAGTGTAAATCACATACTCATTCAACTCTCACCGGGGAAATATCAGTGTAGACCCAGCAGACAGTAAGGACCACTTCCCAAAGAAAGAGTGAACTGTTAAGAAGAAAGAAAAAAACGGATGCACCATGGAAATTTTTACCCAGAGGTAAGCCTTCATGTCACTGCCAAGACAATGCAGCGTCTTATACTCAGCACAAGACTGATCCCAGCTTCTTGGTGCCAAGTTTAAAGCAACCCAGCAGCAAATCTCATGCTGGTCATACACTCTTCTCTCTGCCCCTGCCCACCACTGACAGTACCTTCCCAAACACAAATGATGCAAGGGGAAATGCATTTTATGCAAGCGAGTCTACTAGCAATAGATTTACTCCATGCAACTCCGGCATATTGGTTTTTTCATGAATGCCAAGAAACAGAATGGATAGAGAAAGAAAAGTTTTATGTGGAAATCTTTATGACAGACAACAGTCTATCAGTGGGTATGTCCTTGGAGCAGAGATCAAAGGTCAAATTGTTATTTCAGTCATGCAGTCATCGTGCTTTGCACATGCTGGAGATTCCCTGGAAGGATTATTTAATGGAAGAAAAGAAAGAAATCATTAGGACCTGAAAGAACTTCTGCATCTCCTATTGAATGTTAAAAAAAAACAAAAAAACAAAAAAACACCATGTGAGTCTTCGTTTAAATGAGGAAGGTCAGCCTTCTGCCCAGTTATAGTATGATCATTTAAGATAACATTTTAAAAAATATATAGTTTGAGCTTAGAGGGTGGGGGGTTCAGAGAAAAGGCTTGCTTCTTGTAAGCAGTTTCCAAACTGTCGACCTGTCAAATGTCAACCCTAGGATAATGACTTCAGAGGAAGCCTTGTGAAAACAAGTTTTGTGTGTACATCTGTCTGTCTGATGTGACATCTGTGGTCACACCCTAGAGAAGGCAGCAGGATGAAAGAACTGATTGTAGGTGTTCTCTCAAATCCCTTGGCCTCACCCACCAACCCAGCCTCAGGTTTACCAAACCCCTGTAGAATCTGGCCACAGTTCTATGTCTAAATATTCAGGGGGGAAGAATTTTTTTTTTAATTTAATGCAGGTGAAACTCAAAGGTGGGGGAAGCAAACCCACTTAGCAAGTAATCAAGGCATCAAGGTCCTGCATATCGTTTTCCCTTAGGTATAAGTACAATATTCTTGCCCCCTGGTCTGGGCTGAAAATGGCCAGGCTCTTCTGGCCCTTGCAACTAACTTCTTCCAGAGGTTCGATCTAATCCCTTGCTCATGGTCCTGGGGGTCTGCCTTCCTGAGGTAAACGCATTCCTAAAAAGTTATATGTGAACCAGTTGTTTGTAGAACAAATACTTTTCTGCTGACTTTCATTCTGATTCCATAGTGTTTTTATCACTGCTTCTCATCTATCTCTTGTGACAAGCGAGTCAATTATAAAGTGGATAATTCTTTCTAAAGTGAGCAAGCACCCCACCTCTTTTGCTTTCATCAGGAGAGGTATCTAAAAATGGTTTTCCCCTTATAGTCCCCAACAGGGTCTGAAGCTCTCAAGCCCGCACTTGACTCCTTGCCTGCAGCTTCCAGCCTCGACTATGCAGAGCTCACTCTTTGCTTAGGGCTCCACCTTGGTTGTAGGCTGTCTTAGTTGGCTAGGGCTGCCATAACAAATACCACAGATTGGGTGCCTTCAACAGCAGAAATGTATTATCTCACAATGCTGGAGTCTAGACGTTCCAAGATCAAGGTGTGGGCAGGGTTGGTTTCTTCTGAGGCCCCTCTCTGGTTTGTAGGTAGATGCCTTCCCCCTGTGTCTTCACATGGTCTTCCCTCTGTACCTGTCTGTATCCAGAGTTCTTCTTCTTACAAGGACACCAGTCATATTGAATTAGGGCCCACCCACATGACCTCATTCTACCTTAATTACCTCTTTAAATACAGTCACATCCTGAGGTACTGAGGTTTGGACTTCAGCATATGAATTCTAGTGGGACACAATGTCTACACTTAAAATACATTTGAATATTCTTCTACATAAGAAGAGAGTGAGGGAAGATCATTTTATTATTTCTAAATATCTTCCAAAGTGAAGTAAAAAGTTTCTTGTGGGTATCTCATCTCTGCCCTTCTCCAGATGACCATAACACAGTGCTTCCCACAACTGAAGGTGCAACAGAATCACCTGGAATGCTGGCTGGACACAGATCGCATGCCCCACACCCAGAGTTTCTGGTTTTACAAGGTCTGGGGTGGGGCCTAAGAATGTACATTTCTAACAGGGTGTGCTGTGGGCCACACATGGAGAACCACTGTGGGTCATTAGGGCATCATGGATGATATCATCTCACATCTCCCCTCTGTGTAGCCTCGCTGCACTTTGATGGTGTTGTCTCTTGTGCACCTCCCAGCACTCGGGTAGTCTAGCGAGGGCAAGCACTATTGTCCTTATTTTAGAGAGGAGGCAAGCCTGGCTCAGAGTGGTTACAGGCTTGCTCAAGGTCGCACAGTCAGTTAGTGGCAGAGCCTCCTGTTGGTCTTGTTCTCTCCACTAGCCCACAGCCATCAGGATCAGAGAGGAAACAGAATGAAAGACAACTGGTTTTTCCCAGTCTGTAAAAATACCACTACTAAGAATGATAACAGGTATTCTCTGCTGAGTGTTCACTATTTTCCAGTCATGGTTGTAGGTGTTTCACTTGTATTATGTCATTTAATTCACTCAACCATGTGAAGTAGGTGCAATTATTATGAACATTTCACAGATAAGGAGGTTAAGAAATGTACCCAAGGTCACAGGACCAATAAGCAGTGAGGCCTCAACACACACCCAGATGAGTCTGATTCTGGAGTCCGTGTTCTTAACACCACTCTTGAAGAAGGGGAGTCAACAGCCTTTTCTAAACTCCCATTGCCCGGCGCTTCTCAGTAACCTGGGTCAAGAGCTGGGCTTTGGGGCTTCCCTGGTGGTGCAGTGGTTGAGGGTCCGCCTGCCGATGCAGGGGACACAGGTTTGTGCCCCGGTCCGGGAAGATCCCACATGCCGCGGAGCGGCTGGGCCCGTGAGCCATGGCCGCTGAGCCTGCACGTCCGGAGCCTGTGCTCCGCAACGGGAGACCCACAACAGTGAGAGGCCCTCGTACCGAAAAAAAAAAAAAAAAAAAAGAGCTGGGCTTTGTGATGAGAACTAGGATGGGCAGAAGGAGTTAAGCTGGTAGTAGAGAAAGGCAGCTGGACCTCCTGGGTAAGTGATAGGGGGAGCCGGGGGGCACAGAGGGCCTGGAAACTTACTTGTTGCACACAAAGCTACCCAGGTGGGTAAGTTTAGCTCCGATTTTTAGTGAAGCAAGTTCCCTTTGTTTCTACATGCTTGCTTAGTATTACCCCTGCTCTTCCTTGCATAGAGTGTCTAATCTGCCCTTTCCAGTAAGCTGTTTTTTGCTGTTTTTTTTTTTTTAATGTATTACTCCAGTCCCTTTAAAGTTTCTGGGGGATAGGGGTTTTGAGGGCTACAAGGGTAGCCTCAGACTTCGTGGGTGGCCTCGCAGGTATAAACAATTTCTTTGGTTCCCGTGACATATCTCTTTTAGGTCATCTACTAACATTAGCTTCTACAAGCCTGTGATTCATGTGTACGTAGCACTCCCGTATCTGCTCTGCAGACTACCCATATCCCATCGAAGGCTTCACTGACACAGACAAAGCGTTAAGTTAAGCAGGGGAGACCTTTTCTGGCACCTCCTCCGAGCCAGGAGGTGCGCTGGTGATTTATAAACGCTGCTCCGCCACCTCCTCCCAGCACTTCCATGAGGTTAGCATCATCCGCCTTTACAGAAGAGCAAGGAGGAGGGCCATCTGACGTGTTCAGGTTGCACAGCCTCTCCAGGGCAGCACCAAGACACAAACTTGGGGCTTCCTCACTCTGACACCCATCTCTTTTCTCTATTTATCCTAAAGCAAAGTTGTTTTACCAGACACTGCCTAAGTGACTCTGACCCCCACCACTCTTCCTCCTCCTGGCTGCTTTGGCAGTTTTAGTATATTCTGCAGTCCCTCTTCCAGGCAGAAAGGAAAGTCTAAGTCCTCAGAGACTTTTCAATACCAGGGCATCATTCAACTTCTTCCAATTCAACAAGTATTTATTAAGTATCTGCTCGGTGCCTCACTTTGCACTGGAATCAACAGCTCTGGGACCTACTGTCTGCAGGAAAGAGGAAACTTGTTATAGACGGAATGTCTGTGTCCCCCCAAAATTCATATATTGAAGTTGTAACCCCCAATGTGATGGTATTTGAAGAAGTAGCCTTAGATTTAGATGAGGTTATGATGGGATCAGTGCCTTCATAAGAAGAGCTCTCTGTCTTCTTGAGTGCACAAAGAAGAGGTCAGGTGAGCACCCAGTAAGAAGGCAGCCATCTCCAAGCCAGGAGGGGAGCCCTCACCAAAATTACATCTGCTGGCACCCTGGTCTTAAACTTCCCAGTTCCCTGAATTGTGAAAAGTAAGTGTTAGTTGTTTAAGCCACTCAGTCTATGGTATCGTGCTATAGCAGCCCTTGACTGAGACCAGAAGAGAGTGGAAATGTTAGGCTTGCAGGTGATTCACTTCCCAGGCCAGGTCCTTGGGGCAGATATGGGAGCAGCGGATGAAGGGAGATCCCCCTGATGGACCATTTGGAAGTGTGCTACTTCTTTCGGAAAGGCCACTTAACTAAAGTAGCAGAGTTTGTCACTTTCTCTCAGGAACTCACGCTTCTCTCAGCCCTTTGCCATTTAAAGAGAATGTTCACGGGGCAAAACAGTTGCTGACCACCCAGGAAAGGTAGCCCTCAGGCAGTTCTCTCCGGAGCTGGGGGGGGGGGGGGGCTGTTGTAGCCCCTTCTGAAATCTCTGTGATGTGTTAATTTGATATAACTAACGTAGAGTTTTCTATGGCAGTTACATATTATAAAGTGAAGGACTGGATCAAAATAAGGAATCAGCTGTTCAGTGTGATATGTAAGATACCAGAGCCAGATTCTTGGGTTTAAATCCTACCTCCACCACATACCAGCTGTGTGTCCTTGGGCAGCCTGTCTCACCTCGCTGTGCCACAGTGTCCTTGAAATGGGATCATAAATATATCTACCTCATGGGGCTATCAAATGAGTTAATACATATAAGGCTTTTAAAACAATGCCTGGCCCATAGTTGAATCTCAATAAATATTATATATAATATATAAATGTATATGCATACAAAGAAATTGTGTACAGAGAATCTTCAGAGTTACAGAAACAATATGAGCAAAAAACCAGTCTTCTCCTTATTATACCTGCAGCCCCTGTCTTCCGTGTAATGTGACATAATTCCTATATCTGACAATTTGCATAAGGTGATATTGGCTTAACTGTCGGGTCACCTGAAGGGTGTTATTAACTCCTTGTGTCATGAAATAATAATTTAAATCTAGGACCTAAAAGGTAGAATAGCAAGTTTGGGAAACAAAGATATGTTCCTCTTATTTCTTTTTGTCTTGTTCCTTATTGGAGTTTGGTACAAAGAAATGTAATTGTTTCTTGCCAAGTTTGTGCTTGTTTTTTGTGCACCAGTTAATGTGGTGGGCCTTGGCCACAGAGATAAATCCAGCTAGATCTCCAGCCTCAAGGAGCTCCTGCCCTGGCAGTTAGCAACACAGTATACAACAATGGCACACGGTCTTGATTTGTCCTAGAGGATCTGGGGACAGAAGCATCCCCCTAAGGAAAGATCAAAGTGGAGGATCAGGTGAAATCATATTCATATCTTCGTCAAGACCCTCCATATACCCTCCCCTTATATAGCACATGCTCAGTGCCAAGCTCTTGTCTAAGTATTGATACCTTACACATACTAACTCACTGTAGCTTATAAGAACCCATGAGATGTTAATGTCCATCAGTAAGTTCAATGTAAAATGTAAACTGCAAAATGTGATGAAAATATTAATGCTTATAAGTTAGAGTTAAAAGACAGAGGAACTGAATTTAGACACAATACCCTCATCCAAGCTCAAAATTATGAAAAAAAGAAGTCATCATTTCACAAAAATGCCTCAAGTGTCACTCCATTTCTAAGGTGCCTCATGGAAGCCATGAAAACCAGGACCATTAAAAATAATAATAATTGGGGAATTGCCTGGTGGTCCAGTGGTTAGGACTGTGTGTTTCCATTGCAAGGGGCATGGGTTCAGTCCCTGGTCAGGGATCTAAGATCCCATAAGCCACACAGCACAGCCAAAATAATAATAATAATAATAATAATAATAATTGGATTAATACGATTTATGGAACATCTACTGTGATCCAAAATTGCATGTGTTTAATGTTTGTGCATAACCTAGTGCTTAGGAATGGACTCTGGACTCACACTACTTGGATATCTCAGGTATGCAATTACTACCTACGGAACTTTGAGAAGTTTCTTTTCTTTTTTTTTTTTTTGCGGTACGCGGGCCTCTCACTGTTGTGGCCTCTCCAGTTGCAGACCACAGGCTCCAGACGTGCAGGCTCAGCGGTCATGGCTCACGGGCCCAGCCATTCCGCGGCATGTGAGATCTTCCCGGACCGGGGCACGAACCCATGTCCCCTGCATCGGCAGGCGGACTCTCAACCACTGTGCCACCAGGGAAGCCCTGAGAAGTTTCTTAACCTCTGCCCATCTCAGTTTCCTTATCTGTAAAATGGGGATAATAATTGTACCTACCTCATAAGGTTGTTGTAGGATTAAGTTAGTATATATAAAAACACACAGAACAGTGCATAGCACTTAGTAAAGGCAATAGAAGTGATTGCTGTTATTATTAAAATATCACAACATCCTTGTTGTTATTATACATTTTTACATAAATGTTATTATACATTTTTACATAGACGATTAAGTCAACCTGTACCAGGTGACCCACCCAGAAGGTAGCAGGGTAAGGATTCAAACTTAGGTGTGTCAGATTCTAGAGCCTGGGCTCTGAATGGGCCCATGGTGACCTTGACTCCCACTTGTAGCAGAGGGAAGTCAGACACATGCTGATGAAGTCCACTGTCTCAGGGTGCACAGAAAGGCCATAACCCTTGGCATGCTCAGTTGCAACTCTTCCTGACCTTTGCCCACTTGAAGAGCCAGTCCCAAGGCAGTCTAGGGCAAAGGGGTGGGGCAAAGGCCTTCTAGTTGGGATAGCAACAGAAAGCGTTCAGCCAACACACTGGTTTGGGGTGGGGCACAGTTGCTTATCACTGAGGAATCAGTGCTAAAGGCTACTACAGGCAAGAACCAGAGCTTTATAATCAAACAGGCCTAATCACTGCTGGGATCAGAGTGTACTGCAGGCTGATCAGATTCCCTAGACAACAAACTTGACCGTCCATAAACATCCCCTCCAGGCAGCAGGAAAGATAAGACAGGATGCCAGGGACAGAGACATTTCCTTTAGAGTATCCTTAGGGGGTGAACAAGCTCAGGAAGTTGGATTTAGTATGTGACATTTTCATGCCTCTCTTTGACATATGTGTTCCCTCTCCTCATAGAAGAGTTAACAATGCTTATGAACTCCAAGTGCCATCTTCCAAACACCCTTAGATCTTAGCCAATCATCAAAATGGAAGAGATATTCACATGAGACTAATTAAAATACACAGATAATGGAAGAGTGCTCCATTGGTACATTTCCTAGACGTGCAACTTTTGATTTCATGGTGACTTTAGAAGTCGTTAGACATACATTTATCTTGCCATTAAATATATCTGGTATCTTTGTTAAGAGATCATTTGTTATTTTGCAAATTTGTATGCTTGCAAAAATATATTATTGTAACTTTAATAAATAAATGAGTTTAGGGTTAAAAACACAACAACTCTCTTGGAAAGGCGTGGGTAGGGGATGGGAGAGAGGCCCAGCAAACAGAAATAAAACAGTTGTTATGAATCATCCTTTCATTAATCCCGGGGTGTTAGGGGGAGCACAGTGGACACACCATGGCCTTAAGCCCACTCAGAAAGACCTGGATTCAAATCCTAGCTCTATCCATTGTGTGTGACCTTGGGCAGATTCCATGAGCCTCCCGTCCTTATCTGCAAATGAAGATAACAATATCTATCTCTGATGTCTGTTTTGAGTAGATGAGATGGTGCATGACAAGTGCTTAATCTCATGTATGGCCCAGTCTTGGCTCAAAAACGTTACTTTTCTTCCTCCTATACCCCACCTCCTCTTAAATATCCTTCCCCAAGGCACAGTGAGTCACCTGTACTTTCTGTTGTACCCACAGCTGATTTGTTTCTCTCAATTTTTTCCCCTGGATCTTAGAGCAGTGATCAGGTGCTCGGTAAACATCCATCCATCCAGACTTGGTTATGCTGTAACTTATGTGCTTGCTGTGAGCTCCTGGGGACAGGAGCTGTGCCAGCCAACAGGCATAGCTGTGTTACTAAGTGTGGCCCCTCCCATCTTGCAAGGTACACAAACACATCCATCTTCAGCAGCCAGGCAAGTGACACAAATCAGCTGAATTAAGATAACAAGAATGGTAAAGCCTGTGAGAAATGGAAGAGTGTCCCCCATGGCAGTCACTCCAATTCAACTAAACAAAACACACTTTTTTGGCCAAACAAAACCATCTGCCCCCAGGATCTGCACCTCTGGCCATAAATTTGCCACCATAAACAGAGCTTTACAAGTCACACATATTTTCTTGTACATGTTCTCATATGATATTTCAGCAATCCTCTGAAGTAAGCATTGCTGAGTTAACCTTACAGGCATCTGACAGAGAGAGAAACTGAGGCTCAAATACCGTGATCTGGGCTTCCCTGGTGGCGCAGTGGTTGAGAATCTGCCTGCTAATGCAGGGGACACGGGTTCGAGCCCTGGTCTGGGAAGATCCCACATGCCGCGGAGCAACTAGGCCCGTGAGCCACAACTACTGAGCCTGTGCGTCTGGAGCCTGTGCTCCGCAACAAGAGAGGCCACGATAGTGAGAGGCCCGCGCACCATGATGAAGAGTGGCCCCCACTTGCCACAACTAGAGAAAGCCCTTGCACAGAAACGAAGACCCAACACAGCAAAAATAAATTAATTAATAACAAAAAAAAAATACCGTGATCTGTCCAAATCAAACCTAGCTAATTAGTGGCTGACCAGAGATCTGAATCCACATCTTCTAATATCAGTCCGGGACTCCTGCTTCTCTTTACACCACATATACTGTACTTGATGTTCTGTGGTTTTTCACCCCCTTAGATCTTCTGGGACAAAACCCAAAGCCCATCAAAAGGTTAAACCTGTGTCAGGTTTATATTCCCATGTCCACCATGAGTCATAGTCCATCTAAACTTCTGACCCAGGTGCCCCTGAAAACAGGGCATTCTTTGCAACCATAGGAACCTGTTTTACCCAAGCTGTCCGCACCAGGAGTTCGGCGGAGGGGTGCCAGGAAGAACGGTGGGAGGAACTCTGCTCCTGAATAGGAATGAGGAAGCAGGCTCCTAGTGTCAATGGGAAGAATCTTCAAAGGGACTTGAGTTTGTAAAAGGAGCAAGAAAAACAAGGTTGAATCATAGCAATCAGAGTAAACAAGCATCTGATTTCTCTAGGCTAGTGTTGTCCAATAGAAAGAAAATGTGAGCCACACATAAAACTTTACATTTTCTAAGTAGTCACATATAAAAAGTAAAAAGGGGACTTCCCTGGTGGTCCAGTGGGTGAGACTCCGTGCTCACAGTGGAGGGGGCCCAGGTTTGATCCCTGGTCAGGGAACTAGATCCCGCATGCATGCTGCAACTAACAGTCCCCACGCCGCAACTAAGAAGCCCCCATGCTGCAAACAAAGATGCCAAAACAAAGATCCTACATGCTGCTGCTAAGACCCGGCACAGCCTAAATAAATAAATAAATAATTTTAAAAAGTAAAAAGAGGGCCTCCCTGGTGGCGCAGTGGTTGAGGGTCCGCCTGCCGATGCAGGGGATACGGGTTCGTGCCCCAGTCTGGGAGGATCCCATATGCCGCGGAGCGGCTGGGCCCGTGAGCCATGGCCGCTGAGCCTGTGCGTCCGGAGCCTGTGCTCCGCAACGGGAGAGGCCACAACAGTGAGAGGCCCGCGTACAGCAAAAAAAAAAAAAAAAAAAGTAAAAAGAAACAAGAGAAATTAATTTGAATACTACATTTCATTTAACTCAATATATCCAAAATAGCATCATTTCCACATGTAATCAATATAAAATTATTAATGAGCTACTTTGCATTCATTTTTTTTCTTACAAAGTATTCGAAATCCCATATGTATTTTACATATACAGCTCATCTCATTTGCTCTAGTCACATTCTGAGTGCTCAAACAGTCACATGTGGCTAGTGGCTGTCATACAGAACAGCACATATCTAGGCCAAAGAAACTCCTAAAAGTCTCTATTTCTGGCACAGTGGAAGTGAGTGATATAGTTGAAAGCCAGATCTGACAGCATTCTTCAAGACCACAGAGAGACCTCATTTCCAATCCTACTAATCCAATTTCAATATGGGTCTTGGAGGGCCACCATCAAACTTTGCCACCATTTGGGGGACAGTTGCGTCAGTTTCCAGCCAGTTGCTCTGCAAAGCCAGTCAGAGCCATTGTGTTTGGCAACCTGTTTTTGCCTTGCAGCAGCGCAGTTCTCAGCATGTCCCCTTTCAAATACCTATTATTCTGGTTCTGTCTTCAGTGGTGCCCTGACTGGCAGTGATTAGGGTGATGTTTTTTATGTGCCCAAGTTCACAGAGCAAATTACACAGTGTGAGTGTCATGGTGATTAAGAGGCTGTATGTAAAGACTAGAATTGTTACATTTGAATGTCTCTGAATAATGAGATTCCTATCTCCATTATATGGCAATGAGGTAGAAATTGATAGCATTATTAACTGTTTACACAGTAAGCACAATTTTCTTTTCTCCCTCTCTCTCTCTCTCTCTCTCTCTCTCCAGCTGCTTTCAGAGGCATCAAAAGCTAGAAGAGGGCTTCCCTGGTGGCGCAGTGGTTGAGAGTCCGCCTGCTGATGCAGGGGACACAGGTTCATGTCCCGGTCCAGGAAGATCCCACATGCCGCGGAGCGGCTGTGCCCGTGAGCCATGGCCACTGAGCCTGCGCGTCCGGAGCCTGTGCTCCGCAACGGGAGAGGCCACAACAGTGAGAGGCCCGCGTACTGGAAAAAAAAAAAAAAGCTAGAGGAGGCAACCAGAGGCTACAAAGTCACCCTCCCCACAATGAGTCCCTAGCAACCCTACCAAACAGAAGTTTCCCACAGCAAGACATTTCAATATCTTGTCAATAAATCCTTTGGCAGCCTTGCAGGAAGGAGCCCACAGACCCAATCTCATGGTTTCATAGGGGAAAAAATTACAGGGTAGAGAAGTAGGATTTGTCCAAGGTCACACAGATATAAAGAAGGCTAGAAGACAGGATTCCGACAATAGCCATTTCTTCTCCAATTCTCATCCTCTGGCGCCTGGCTGCAGCTTTAGAACAATGGAGTCTCCCCTTTCAGTCTAATTACATGTTGTACATTCTGATCACACACCCATTTTTCTCCTAAAGAGATGGAGAAACCAGCTGAGATTATACTTCGATGTCCCAAACACAAAAACCTTTTCAGTGGACTGTAGAAATAAGTCCTAACTAGCCACTGAATCAACAAACATCCATTTTGCAGCAATGAAATAAATATATGGGGAGAGAGTTACAGTTACGGTGGGTTAGAAAGCAGGGAAAGGGAAGCTGTGATTAAGTGTTTTGTGGCTCTGTTCCCAGCAGTGCAACATTTTTCCATCAGCCATGTAGCAGTGACACTTTTGATATCAAGAGAAAGATCAAGGTAATAATATCCAAAGGAACCCTTTTTAAAAAACAGATCATCGGTGTAGCAATCCACAAATGCGTACCAGAGAGCTCCTCACTAGCAATGTTGCAGAAGGTAGGGGAGAAAGACTCTCTCCAGTTCAGTCCTAACACATCAGTGCTTTAGTGATGGAATAAACAACTGCAGACGGCATGAAGCGTAACTGCCTCTGTGTAAAAGAGAAGACAGAGCAAGGAGATTTGTCAAATATATGGTGGCATCAGCTTAACATTTGTGGTAGTTAAATGAATTCATGAACGGCTGTAATGCTGAATTCCATTAATAAATAGAACGATGACATGGACTGCAGTGGAGCATTATTATTCATTATGTACTAAAATAGACTATTTGTGATCTATCTTAAACGTACCGAGCGCCTTAAAATCACTAGAAAGTTCCATTACTTCCTTACCCCATCAGTAATCAAAGGTCTCGTCCTAGGAATCAAAACCGAAGGAGCTTCTGGGCAGCATAAAGCACAAGAAAATTGGGACAGGGACTTCCCTGGCAGTTCAGTGGTTGATTCCGCGCTTCCACTGCAGGGGGCGCGGCTTCCACCCCTGGTCGGGGGAACTAAGATCGCGCATGCCGCACAGCACGGCCAAAAAAAAAAGGAGAGAGGAAAACTGGGACATATTCAGCAGGGTGTAAAAGATGTTGTGAAGACCTTCCGGTCTCCACTTAAACTTCACTGGGTTCAGGGAGGTCTTTCTCTGAACCCACAGTCTTGATTAACTCCCTGTTATAAGTTACCATACTTCTACATGCACTGTTGCACTTGGTATGTTCCTTACAAGCAGGTACTCACTGTCTGTCTTCTCTGCAGTCTAAGCAGGGCAGGTGCCTATTTGCCTGACACAGCTGATTCATGGGTTCAAAAGGTAGAGCGCCTACTTAAAGCCAAGCACGGTGCCATGTACACAAGTTACAGCAGAGAAAAAGACAGTGCTGCCTTCATGTAGTTTACACCCCAAATAGGGAGAAATCGACCATAAACAACTAAACAAAGAAGTTGATTTTAGATAATCATATGTGCTCTATACAAAGTAAAGGATAATAAGATAGAGAGCAAATACATGAGAGACTGGTCAGAGGAGGTCTCTCTGAGGACATGAGATTAAGGAAACTGAACAGTGGGAGGTTCTGGGGGAGGGCACTCCAGGCAGCCAGAGACAAGTGGAAAGGCCCTGAGATGGGAATAAGTCTCTATAGTTGCAACTGAGTGAGTGAGGGTAAGAGGGAGCCAAGGATGTAGACTGGGCTGGATCACATACTTGGCACATAGTAAATACTCAGTAAATTGTCATAAAGGGCAGGTAGCATGTAATTCTTGCTGTCTTGTTTAAAAGTGTGGGTGATCAGCAAATAAAATTCGAGACTAGAAACTTGAAACTGCAAGAATAATACAGCAGGTAAGTAAGATGAGGTCTGGGGACTCACAGAATATGAAAACGAGATATTCAAGGCAGTCTATAATCAACGCCAAAGCACTGCAAAGGAATGTGGGGGTAAGAGAGCTAATTGCAGGCTGACAGCACATGGGCCAGGTTCTTGAAGGTGTGGTGTGAGCTGCACCTTGAGTCACATGCCAGAATTTATTAGGTGGAAGGAACAGGAAAGGGAGGGCATTACAGGGAAATCAGTCTTATCATGTTATTCTGATGGAACTACCACAGTTATTTCTAGGACACATTATATATGTCCATACTATGCTTGTTACACAGGCAAGGGGGACAATTACATACATGGAATATAGAAGCCGGCACTGAAATGTCTTTACTTTAGGCTCATGTTGCCCCCTTGGAAGTCACAGGCTCCACCTTGAGGGGGAAATTACCTATGTTCAGTTTATAGTGAAATTGATGAGAGTTGTGAATTTGGAAGGCATGCTCTAATTTTCTCATTCTCTGGAAGCTCACTAGCCTGCTATTCTTGTTGTGGCTGTTTAGTTCCCTTTTAGCACTTTGTTAATTAATCCCTTTTGAAAGTTGTCCAGGACAATCCAACCTGATATTATAAGGTCTGTAATATATGAGTCAGAGGGCCACCACCCAACCAATAGGCCTGAACCAGGATCTAGGTGTCTTTACCACCTTGGGTCTAATCAATGAATAATCTCAAATAACTCTCAAATCCATCTTTATGCTCCTTCCTCACCACCACTACCTCATTCAGCCCCTTGTGATCCCTTGCCTGAATCCCATCCTTTAAGTTCCACCATTCCTCCAGTTCTTCCTAAACATTCCTCTCCACTCCCCACAACCTCTGAGTGACTGCCTGCATGTTCACCATAATACACATACACACCCTTCATGATTTGCTTTCTTCTCCATTCTCTTCTCCCTTCATGCCTCTCAAACATCCTGAGTTCAAGAAAACCAAGATCTGTACAATCCTCCCAAAGCCCCATGCTGTTGGGAGTCTCCATGCCTTTGTACTTGCAGCTACCTCTACCTAGATTGTCCTTACCCAAACCTAAATGGACTCCTCTGATTCATCCTTTAAGACTCAGCTTAAATATCACCTATTCTCTAAAGCTTTCCCTGTTTACCATTGTATTATTTAGGGTTCTTTAGAGAAACAGAACCAAAAGAATGTATATATATAGAAAGAGATTTATTTTAAGGAACTGGTTCATGCAGTTATGAAAGCTGGCCAGCCCAAAATCTGCAGGGAAGGCCAACAGGATGGAGATTCAGGGAAGAGCAAATGTTATAGTTCAAGTCCAAATGCCATCAGGCTGAAGACCCAGGAAGAGCCAATGTTGCAATTCAAGTATGAAGGCCACCTGCTGCAGAATTCCCTCTTGCTTGGAGGAGGTCAGTCTTTTGTCTATTCAGGCCTTCAACTGACTGGATGAGGCCCACCCGCACTATGGAGGGCAATCTGCCTTACTCAACATCCACTGACTTATATGTTAATCTCATCCAAAAATACTCTCACAGAAAGACCCAGAATAGGGCTTCCCTGGTGGCGCAGTAGTTGAGAGTCCGCCTGCCGATGCAGGGGACACGGGTTCGTGCCCTGGTCCGGGAAGATCCCACATGGTGGCTGGGCCTGTGAGCCATGGCATGGCCACTGAGCCTGCGCGTCTGGAGCCTGTGCTCCGCAACAGGAGAGGCCACAGCAGTGAGAGGCCTGCGTACGACAAAAAAAAAAAAAAAAAGAAAGACCCAGAATAATGTTTGACCACATATCGGGCATGATGGTCCAGCCAAGTTGATATATAAAATTAACCATGAACAAGATTAGGGTTTTTCCTTCTGTCATCCTGTAGCATCTCAAATAAAACTCTATTTTAGCATTTACTATATTGCTTAAGTTATTAGTAGACACATCAACCTCCCCTCTCGTGGGTAAGGACCCTGTACTAGCCATATTTATATTCCATTCTTAATAAAGCAATAGTAAACACTTATCAAATTAATGACTAAGTGAATTCATAAACTGTTCTTATGTTGTTAAGACAATATTATACAAGCCCAATCCTTACAATAATCACCAGATGGGGGAATTATTGTTAGCTTCCCAGGAAAGAAAATTAAAAACAGAGTACAAAGAAGCCATTAACCCAACTTCCCACTGAGAGACCACAAATCCCAAGGTCCATTTAAAACCTTTGCCTCTTGATTAACAAGGCACAAAAGATGGCCTGACTTCCTTAAGCTTTCCTGGGCAGTGGGTAGATGGCCATGAGGATGACTCTACCTGTGACCATCCCAACTCCTGCAACCATTGACCAATAGGAAATTCCCTATAGCAGTCTGGACTTGTATACCACTCCACGACTCACCTGTTCATAAATGTACCAGGCTTTTGGCTCAAAGCATTTGTGGCATAATAACAATCAAGAGACCATAATTACAAGCATGTGTCATAAATCAATTAGAACAAATTCCTACCATTACTTTGAAACCGAGGACTCAAAGTGTGAAGGGCCAGAACTCTTCAATAGCCAAAACAATGTAATTTCATTCTAGAACAAAGGGGGAGATAGTATTTGGTGAGATGGGTTTCACACTAAAGATTTTGCCAAGAGCTGCAATTTTGTGAGAATTTTTAATGCTGTAGGCCTTATTCTAGAGCAGTTTATGTGTATATATTATTCCATTCTCACGATGGCTCTCTGAGGTGGGTACTATTTTGGCCACATTTTACAGATGAGGGAAGACACTGAAATGCAGAGATTAGGTAATGAGGTTAGGAAGCATCTCAGCAGAGCTTCAAACCTAGACAGCCTGGCTCTAAAGCCCATGATGTTGGCTAGGGCACAATATAGCCCCCCTTAGAACACCTCAGAATCACAGGACCAGACCAGGAATAAATAAGGGAGCTCCTCTTTCTACCATGTCTCACAAGGTTCTTTAGGACCTGCATCCCCATACCCCATCTATCACTCCCACCCCACCCACCCTTCCAACCTTTATGCTCTCTCTATCTGCATTCTACACTTCAGCCAAAGTGCCTTGGTGCCATCAATATCTCTTGCCTGCAGGCCACATCCTTGGCATTTCCTCCACCAGGACCTTTCTCCCCGTCCCCCTCTTCACGTGACCGACTCCTGTTCATTCTCAAGTGCCAGCTTTGCCCTCACTTTCTCTGGGGAAAGCTCTCCTGACCACCCTGCCTGAGTTGGGTGCCCTTCTCCCTGTATGCTCCTACAATCCACTCTAATTTTCTCTGTCACAGACCTTATCATACTACATGGCAATTGCTTGTTTTAATAGCCTGTCTCTTAACTGTGGTCTTGTGATCATAACTAAATACCCATCACCTTGCACATGTCTGACTATGGTAGACACTTAATGAGCATTTGATGGAAGGAAGAATATAAAAATGAATTGAATACATGCTGTTTATCACTTACTTCTAAACAGGACACTTCTAAGAATTCTCTAAAGAATCTCTAAGATTTCATCAAAAATTGATGCCCTAGTGGCATCTTCTCCCCCTAGCAACTTAAGAAGCCCCTAGACTTCTACAGGTGAGAAAAGAGGTTCCAAGAACCAAGCACTAACAATTTCTGAGGCTTTCCCTCCCCTAGTTCTATCTCTGAACTCAAACATCTATTATTAGATGGCACCTGGGATACCTTCGAAGCAAGCTAAAGCCTCTTGATACTGCTCTCAGGTGAACTTAACCCTCAAGAACTTTTTAAGACAATGTCTGAGTGTGGTCCAGCTTTGGGGGTATAAATATGCTGTCTGTGTTCCATTATATTTTTCATAAGTAATCCTCCATCGTCGCTAAACTATGCAAATGAGCTTTTTGTCATTCCTCAAGAGCACTCCCTTAGTCACAGCACAAAATGTCACTTCTGATAACAAATATTGAGGGAAATTGTGTTCATCCGGAATATAGACCCCTCTCCTGTCGTAGGAGAGAAAGTTGAAAGTCAGAGAAACGTGCCTGCGTAATGCTAAGTTCATTCCTCTTTCTGAAAGAGAGAAGGTAAGAACTACACTAGACGACAGCTGAGGTTTCCAAATTTAATGCACTTTGAGCCTGTCAAGTCATAAAGTGTGTGCAGGCACTATTACTAAACAGATGTTATGAGCTGAATCATGTCCCTGCAAAATTCATATGTTGAAGCCCTAACCCCCAGTACCTCAGAATGTGATTATATTTAGAGATAGAGCCTTTGAAGCAGTGATTAAGTTAAAATAAGGCCAATAGGGTGGGTCCTAATTCAATCTGACTGTTGTCCTTATAAGAAGAGAAAATTCGGATACAAAAGCACAGAGGAAACACATGTGAGGACACAGGGACAAGGTGGCCATCTGCAAGCCAAGGAGAGAGGTCTCAGAAGAAACCAACTCTGGCCACACTTGATCTTGAACTTCCAGCTTCCAGAACTGTGAGAAAATATGTTTCTGTTGTTTAAGCCACACAGTCTGTGGCATTTTGTTATGGCAGCCCTAGCAAACTAATACAACAAATGATTAACAAACATTAGAGCAATATTAGAAGCCCAGTACATGTGTTTATCTGCCATTTTTGCTAAGGAAGTTTTGATTCTGCATTTTTAATACAAATATTTTAATTTAAATAAGACCAAAATTTATTAAATTTTCGTTAAGAAATAATTTGGCGGGGGGGGCAGTGAATGCCATTAAGCCAATTTAATTTCTTAGTCAATTTTCTATGGCAATCAATTAAATCATATCCAGTTTTTTTCTATTTTAACCTTTGTTCAGCTGAAGTCATTTTCAATTAATCAATTTTTATCAGCATGTATTTCACAACAAAGATTCATCAATCAATGTTTTGTCCAAATAAAATTTTATCAATTATGGCCCTTTATAAAGTTCCTGCTATGACTATTATTTTTACCAAGATCAAATTTTCCAGGTCAAATGCTGTTGACAAATTTTGATTCTTTTGTCAATTTTTTTTTTTTTTTTTTTTTTTTTTTGCGTTACGCGGGCCTCTCACTGTTGTGGCCTCTCCTGTTGCGGAGCACAGGCTCCGGACGCGCAGGCTCAGCGGCCATGGCTCACGGGCCCAGCCGCTCCGCGGCATGTGGGATCCTCCCAGACCGGGGCACGAACCCATGTCCCCTGCATCGGCAGGCGGACTCTCAACCACTGTGCCACCAGGGAAGCCCCTTTTGTCAATTTTTTAAAATATCAGTTTTTTAATATTTTGAGATATAAACCATGAACATAAATTTTATCCTTTTAAAGTATACAATTCACTATTTTTTAGTGTATTCACAGAATTATTCACCTGTCACTACTATCAAGTTCCATAATATTTTCGTCACTCCAAAAAAAACACTCCCATTCCCCTCTCCCTGCCCCCAGCCTCTGGCAACCAGTAATCTACTTTCTTTCTCTATGGATTTGCATATTCTGGACATTTCATAGAAATGAAATCACATAATATGTGACCTTTTTTATCTGGCTTCTTTCACTCAGCATGTTTTCAAGGTTCATCGATGTTGCAGTATTTTATTTATTCATCAGCTGACAGACATTTAGGTAGTTTCTACTTTATGGCTATTATAAATAATGCTGCTATGAGCATTCATGTACAAGTTTTTTATGGACATAAGGTTTTGATTCTGTTGCCTATATACATGTATGTATATATACACACATACACCTAGGAGTGAAATTATTAGTCATATGGTAACTCTACGCTTAACTTTTTGAGGAGTTGCCACTGTTTTCCAAACATGCTACACTATTTTACATTCCCACTACAATTTAAGAGGGTTCTAATCTCTTAATTTTTATTATCATTTACCATGTGCAATTTTGGCTTTTTCAGCTTTGTTTTGTGTTTACTGACACTACCACTAATAATCATTACAAATTGTACAAAGATATGGTAGCTTGCATTTATTTCTCAGCAAATTCAAGGACAGCAGCTACTCCAAGATATTTCTATTGTCCAGAATTGGTTTATTGCAGCAGTCTGAAAACTAAAACCCATTGGCCAGGTCCAGCCTGGGGCCCATTTTTGTATGACCCACAGGCTAAGAATGATTTTTACATTTATAAAAGTGGTTGAAAAAATTAAAAGAAGCACAATATTTTGTGATACAAATAAATTATATAAAATACAAATTTCATTAACTAGAAATAAAGTTCTGTTGGAACACAGCCCTGCTCATTCATTACGTATCATCTATGGCAGCTTTCACATGGCAACAGCAGAGCTGAGTAATTATGACAGAGATGGTCTCGCCAACAGAGCCTCAAATCTTTACTATCTGGCCTATTGCAGAAAAAAGCCTATCATATTGTCAATCCAATTCATCTTTATTTTTCAGATCACATGGTGTGATGGGCAGTAACTAAATAGTTGGCAAAGAGAGAGCATATGGCAGCTGCCCCAAGTGTGGGCCTTAGACAATTGCCAGTTGGTGAACTGTCACGATCCATAATGAGATAAGTACAGAAATTGAGAGTAAGCCTTAGAGACGTACAGAAAATAGACTGAGTAATTTTTTACCTTTGAGTCAAATACTTAAAAAACAAGCTGTGTAGTTTGTAGGTTTTTAGGGGTTTTTTAAATTTCATTTTTCTAGTTATTGATTTGTATTGTATTTTATTAAAATATCAGTTCACGACAAATTGGAAAACTTAAAAAAAAAAAACTGTTCCTTTACCACAGATAGTTGGAGAAGCTCTCAAATAGAGAACCAGTGTCTTTAGAAAATCAAAGGAGTGAACCTCCTAGGACATAAGCATCCTGGGAGCAGGGTTTTCATCTGCTTTGTGCACCTGTATGTTCCAGCACCTGGACAGTGCCTGGCACAATGTAATAGGTACTCAATAAATACTGGACGAATATACAAATCCAATACAACGCACTTCCTAGCTACAATATCACTGCCAAGGATTACTGTTTTCTAGGTTTGTTTTTGTTTTTAATTTACTCTCAGAGGCAGTATTTACAGCACAGAGTCTGGAGCCAGGCCTGGGTTGAAATCCCAGCTTCTCCCTTTACTAGCCAGGCTATCTGGGGCAAGTTACTCAACCTCTCTGTAATTCTTCATCTATCAAATGGGGATAATATTAGTGTCTATAGTTATTAGAATAGTCATTTGAGTTTATACATATATATATATATATATATATATATATAAATTACTTAGAGGGGTGCCTAGCACACAGCAAGAACTCAATAAATATTAGCTATTATTATTACTGCACATACATGTAAAGTGCATATGCATGAAGTGGTCATAAAACTTTCTTCTATCAGCTGCCCAAAATGGCATGCAGCACACTTCACCTTTTTAAAGTAAATGCATTTTATATTCCTGCCAAATGTAAGATACCTAGCTTTTTAAAGACAATCTCTTTAGGTTAAGGTCATCAGATACTTTTGGCAAATATGATTTTTCATGAATGGTGAAGTATTTCTCATAAATTTCCTTAGTACAGCCTAAAGGCTTGACTTCAATTCTATAAAGTGCAACCCATGAATTGGCACAAGTAATGTGTAGAAGTTTCAGTTCTGTCATCCTGCACACTACACCTACCATCCCAATCCTAAACAAACTAAACAAAACACCAATTTTTTTAAGCCTGTGGCAGCCCCTCCTCAGGCAGGCCTCTGGGCAGTGAGTGGCTGCCCCTAGGGGTGACCCTTTCTATAATTATATCTCAGAGCAATTTTCAGCATTAGGGGAAGAAATACAGCTCAAACAGCTACGCAGAAAGTCCTGCTCTCCACAAACATTCTTGCCATTCCATACTTCCCGCCTGTGGCTATGTTTTGCCTTTGGCCTAGAATAAATCTCCCAGCCTCTGACTACTGAGAACTAGACATCCTCCAAGACCAGACACCAATACCACTTCTGTAGCAACTTTCCATGTCCCTTGCAGTCAGAACTAATAAAAACTCTAAAACCTTATATCGTCAATCTTGTTTAATGCCTGTCTTGTCCACCAAGCTGACACCAGAGCAACTACCAAAGTACCTAGTACATAATGAAATGAAAAAAGATACGAAATAATATCCTCTAGGAAACTATTGACCAGACATTGACAAGCTGTTCTGCCTTTCCCCACTACCTAAATTCCACAAGCGTAGGAATCTTAACTGTCCTGCTTATTAGTCAGGGACTGGCATTACTAGTAGGTGCTAAATAAATACTGGTTGAATAAATGAATGAGTTAATGAGTGAGTGAATGAATGAGTTAATGAGTGAGTGAATGAATGAGGAACCAAGACAGGGACAGTGGGGCCATCTGATGTCTTATTCGAGCCGATCTCATTCCCTCAGAGGGGTAGAGGGAGATTTCAAAATTACCTAACCCCAAACTTCAATAATCAGGTTGTGTCCCAAGATCAAAAGTAGAGTTATGTCTCATAATGTCACATGCAGCATACACAGCATTACTGAGAACAAACTATGAGGGTTGTTGAAGGAACAGATCTATTTCTTCTTTGTTTCCTTTAGACAATTTTAAATCATCTTCTTTTTCTGGGAGCAAAGCTTCCAGTTGTCTGTATCATTTCTCTCCTAATTTTCCCCATGCCATTAGGGTCATCCCTTATGTAACATTTAAGGATTTCATCTATCTTGGTGACAATAGTGTCCTCTGGATCAGCAAGACACAATGACCTGAGTAATACTAAAAGCTCAGGGTCAGAACATAAACCCCGGCCAGGACTGGGGTTTATACAGAGGTCAGGGAGCAACTAAACCAATGTCACTAGCCAGTTGTTTTTACTGCCCATTGTAGACATGGGTGTTAACCCTCCCGTAGACCTGAGAGATGTCAAGAAGGTAACCTGAATGTCCCTCTGCCTACATCTCACTCATCTTGTTTACTTACAGAGTGTTCATGATGACTAAGACTTTGGAATCACAGGTACTAATTCTAGAAAGTATCATAGAGATAGTTTAATCCAGGGGTTGCGACCCAAAGGTCTATGGTGGCCAGATGGGTTATTTAATTGAAAGAAAATAACGAGGTGAGGCCTGGGAAGAACAGCAAAGAATAGGCTCATCTGAAGACAAGAACAGATAGTCAGCTCAAGCTGGCTGTTGCCAACTGGTGTCTAAGGCCCAAAGTCCTGATCTTCTGGGTTTTCCCCCCAAAAAAGATGACTTCGGATTTTCATGAGCTATCTCTCAAAAAACAAATTTAATTGTGGTAAAATATACATATAAAATTTACCCTCTTAACGATTTTTAAGTGTACAGTTCAGTAGTATTAAGTACACTCATGTCGTGCAACCAGTCTACAAAACTCCTTTCATCTTGCAAAACTAAAACTGTACACATTAAACAACTTACCATTTCCTATTTCTCCCAGCCCCTGGCAACCACCATTCTATTGGGTTGGCCAGAAAGTGCCTTCAGTTTTTAAGTAAAAATAAAAGACACATTTTTCATTTTCACCAAGAACTTTATTGAACAACGTATTCACCCTTTTTTTCCACTACCTTCTGTCATTTTTGGGGTAACTTCATAATTCCATTTTCCCAAAACTTTTTACCTTTTTGAGCAAAGAACTCTTCCGGGTGCCTTTTACAGTCTTCCAGGGAACTGAAATGTTTTCCATTAAGAGAATTTTGTAAAGACCGAAATAAATGGAAATCTTAAGGTGCAATGCCTGGTGAATACGGCGGATGAATCGGTACTTCCCAGCCAAGCTGTAACAGTTTTTGCCTGGTTATCAAAGAAACAGGTGGTCTTGCATTATCCTGATGGAAGATGATGCGTTTTCTATTGACTAATTCCAGACACTTTTCGTTGAGTGCTGCTTTCAGTTGGTCTAATTGGGAGCAGTACTTGTTGGAATTAATCATTAGGTTTTCCAGAAGGAGCTCATAATAGAGGACTCCCCTCCAGTCCTCTCATATACATAACATCACCTTCTTTGGATGAAGACCAGCTTTGCTGTTGTTGGTGGTGGTTGATTTTGCTTGTCCCACGATCTCTTCCATTCCACATTACTGTACAGTGTCCACGTTTCATCGCCTGTCACAATTTGTTTTAAAAATGGAATGTTTTCATTACATTTAAGCAGAGAATCGCTTGTGGAAATACGGTCAAGAAAGTTTTTTCCGCTTAAATTATGTGGAACCCAAACATCAAAGCAATTAACATAACCAAGCTGGGGCAAATGATTTTCAGCGCTTGATTTGGATATTTTGAGCAGGTCAGCTATCTCCCACGTGGTATAACGTTGATTGTTCTCACCACCAACAGTGCACAAGGGTTCCAGTTTCTCCATATCCTCACCAACACTTGTTATTTTCTGTTCTTTAGGTATACCTAACGGGTATGCAGTAGTTATCTCATCATTGTGGTTTTGATATTCGTTTCTCTAATAGTTAGTGGGTTTGAGCACCTTTTCATATGCTTGTTGGCCATCTGTATGTCTTTAAAGAATTGTTTACTCAAGTCCTTTGCTCATTTTTTTTATCAGATTATTTTATTGTTGTTGAGTCAACTGTTAAATGATAGACACTAATTCAAATTTTGTAAATTAAAAAAAAAAACACTACTACACAGACAAAACACATGCTTTCAAGCAATATATGGCCCAGAGACCTCCATTCACTGACTTAATATACGTCCAACACCCTCATCCTGCAGACAAGGAAACCAAAACCTAGATCATAAAGTCAACATGCCCACGGTTGCATGTGGCTGTCTGGTGTCTGAGACAGAACTAGACCTGAGGTCCTCCAACTCAGGCCTTTGGGACATTTCTTAGAACACTCACCAGAGTCAAAACCTCTGATTTGTAAGAGGTTCCCACTTGCTAAAAATTCATGACTTGACTCAGTGATTTGTGGGAGAAAGTGCAAAAGGCAATAACTCAAAATGTTCTCCCCCCAACTCAAAAAAAGATAAATATGAGGCGACGGATATGTTAATTAACTACATGGAAGGAATCCTTTCACAGTGTCTATGTATATCAAATCATCATGATGAACACTTTCAATATCTTACTTTTTCTGTCAATTAAGCCTCACTAAAGTTGGAAAATAAAAGGCAATAACTCAAGGCAAAGTCAGGCTGAATGGAACTTTCTCTGCCCACAGCCTCCTCCTTCCTTCTCTAGAGGTAGCAACAGAGGGCTGGAAATCCATTCATCCTCAGTTAACAATGGACAAAGGGGAGCCTGTCTGGTGTGTTAGTCATTGATTGGAGGTCCCCGACTTCTAGCTACACTCACTCTCTACCCCAGAAGTGACTTCTTTTTATTGCTATTTCTGAACTGGAATGTGACCCTCCAGCTAGGCAGGGCTGAGGGCATGTGGGGGACACGAGTGGATATTAGAACTATAACTCCGCTGGACTCTGACATGTGGATTCCCAAGAGGACGCATGGCAATGAGAACTTGGAAAAGGTTGTTATGGAGGGAGGAAAAACGAGGAGTATTCTTAAAAAGAAATGGAGAAGATGTGAAGATGTCCCACCTAGAAAAAGGTTTGGCCTTTCTTTTTCTGGGTCAGACTCATGACTTGCTGATTATGGAATAATGGAGTGTTTCAGCCCCTAACCTACTGTGTTTCCTGAGGCAAAATTCTGTACTCCTTCTGAAACTGGAGGGAAGGGGGCAGGGCACAACCTTTGAAAAAATGACACAGCCTGAGGACATGACATAAACTGATTAGAACCAAACAGGTCCAATATGGTGGGTGAGTCAACTTCCACTAGACCTTGAGCCTCATTATAAGCTCACTGTAACACATTAGCAAGCTAAATGACACACCCACAGGCACCATGACAGTTCCAAGGCCAACCATAAAGGTTAAAAAGTGGGCAATGATCCAATTCCTGGAAATCCCTCCCCTTCCTGAAATAGCTGGAATACTCCTCCCACTCATTAGCCTATGAAATTACCCACCCCTATAAAAACTGACAACTCCATACCCTGGTGCCTTTCTCACCTTCTGAGATGGCTCACACTCTGCCTGTGGAGGGTGTTTCTCTCTAAATAAATCCACTTCTTACCTATCACTTTGTCTCTCACTGAATTCTTTCTGCAATGAGACATCAAGAACCTGAGCTTCATTAAGTCCTGAGACCAGGTGTGTGATCTCAGTTAAAAGAACATGGGTTCAAGATATCGTATATTAAGGCATATATGTGGAACCTAGAAAAATGGTACAGATGAACCAGTTTGCAGGGCAGAAAAAGAGACACAGATGTAGAGAACAAACGTATGGACACCAAGGGGGGAAAGTGGTGGTGGTGGGGGCGGTGGTGGGATGAATTGGGAGATTGGGATTGACATGTATACACTAATATGTATAAAATAGATAACTAATAAGAACCTGCTGTATAAAAAATAAATAAAATTAAATTAAAAAAAAAAGAACATGGTTCAAGTCCCCATCTGGGTTGCACAGTTTCACTTCTACTTGTCTTCTCATATCATTGGAGAGAAGTGACATAGCTGCAGATTTTTCTGTCATGCTAATTGTGGCATTTAGTCACACTAAAGGGACATAAATTACATATCCATGCCATCCTGACTTGCCTGGTGTCCCCTGCTCCACTAGCCTCTTGACCAACTTCAGCTGCCTTTGGTGGTTCAGGATTGAGAGTTTGAGGAGTTAGAGCAAAGGCAGTAGCGACTGTAAAACACCGAGAGACCTCATCCAAACTCACGTGTTCCTAGAGACCCGCTTGAAATCGCTGGTCACCTGGAGCACACCACCAGCCAACAGCTCCAAGCTTTGTGTTAGATGTTGCTGTAGAATTGCTACTTGCCAGTTCCCTTGTGGTGAGGGCCTGGGGTGGTGCAGAGGAAAGTTTTGAAAAAGCACTTGGGAGATCCTCAGACAAAACTGCTCACTATACCAGTAGTCTGCTACCAGTTGTATTACCCACTGTCTAGGGTTGAGTATTGATGATTTCCCGGCACAACCATCATTCAAGTCAGTCTGAATGATGCCTTTTTATTACCAGGGTTGGAGCTGGCCTTGCTCCGTCTCCTGCTTCCTTAACATCCACTGTACTCCCTGGAATAAGCTCAAGAGACTATGTTTGACAAGTGTTTGCCATAGCCAGTAAATGGTCCAATATGGAGTACAACTTATTAGAAAGGTGTGCCCAGGTTTTCAAGTGTTTTACACTGTTGATATCTCATCAGGATTCAGCCAGAAATGAGATTTTATTATAATCTCGATCAGGGCAAAGGCCATGGCTCACTCATTTTTGTATTCCCAGCACAGAGCACAGGGCCTGACCCCTAGTTAACTTCTAATCATCATGCAGTTCCTTTACTCATTCAAACGGTGATTGAGCACACAAGGTGTACAGAACATGGTCCCAGGAACCGGGAGGGAAGGACAACAAAGCTCAAGACAAGTTAGGCCTCTGCCCTAAGAATGCTTACAAGCTTGACAAGCTTGACCTCCTGCAGGAAACTTCCCTGTCCCCACCATCTGAAGACTCAGTGCTGATCCAAAAGAAAGCACTTACTACAGGGTACTATAATTACCTGTATGGATTTCTTGAGTACAGGACTATGAATTATTCATTTTTGTAACCCCAGTGCCTAAAACAGAGCTTGGTACTCAGAAGGTGCTCCACAGATGTTTGTAATGACTGAACCCATACTTCCCCTCTGACTTCCACTGAGACTCATGTCCTGGAATGCGCAATGTCGCTCTCTTGGTTTGTCCCTCATGCCAACCACCTGCTCGATAATTGCCCACTTACTGACCTGGCTGCCCCACTAGACTGTAAGTTCTCCAAGAGCAAAGGACCACACCTTATTTATGTTGTATCCTAACATCCAGCAATAGTAGGCAGACCATAAATATTTGCTAGATCGTTGAACAAATAAGTTGAGTTATAAATAAAAAGGAAAGATGCTTAGATATACAAATAATATGCAATTATAGATATAATGATAGTTCTGAAGAGTGATATAAGATTATTCTGACATCTGTGATCTTTTGTTAGAGTGATGGTGGTGGTACTCTTAACTTACAGCAAAACCCTACCGGAGAGATACTGAAATCTGTCAACAGTTGCACCATTATGGTTTTCATTCACAGCTCATGCAGTGAAAACACTTCAACCCATCTTTACTTAACCAACTCATTGGACTGATATAGATCTCCACTTCCTCTCAAAAACACACTGAAAGGGTACAGCTGGAAGGGTCTTCATTTGTGTGTCTGCTTCTGCTCCCACCAGCTGAGCTGTATGATTTCTAAGACTCAGTTGACTTTGTTCCCACTCACATTTAAGTCCATTGTAATTGCTATTATACTTTTCAATTCAATTCAATATTGTAGAAGCTGATGAAATAGGAATGCAAAACAAGAGTTGTTATTTTACAGAAATGAACTTGAATGTATTAGGAAAGGTTGATAAGATAAATCATTAAAAATATTTTCAGATTAGGGGTGAACTAGTAAACTCTGAAAGTTTGGGGGGAGAAAAACCTACTAAGATTCTACACTCAAAACTGGAAAATGTGCATAATACATTATGGAAAGAGTTTGTGCAAAAAAGACAACATAGAACTTGAATCAGCCAACCCACGCTGAAAGAAAACCTTAGTTTTGAAGCCTAAACCAAAACTAGACAAATGAATCTACCTTATATGTTGTGAGTTGTATAAAAACATTTAAGGCTTGTAGGTATCATATCCTTTATGATTATCAACTTTTACAGTTTTTTCTTTTTTTTTTAATTTACTGATTGCTGGTCTACAGATCTGGAGAGATTTTCTACTGTATGTTGGATCATTCAAAGGCTCCATCTAAAAATAGTAACTCACCAGGAAGATCCCGGTAATCCCATCCTCCTGGCCTCCTGCCCTAATGACTAGAGTAATATAGGATGGTTCTGGTCACATTTCCATCTTACCATTTTCTCTAACACCCTGATTAAGATAGGAGAATCTAACCAATTGTAAGGCATTTAGGTGTCTGTTTCCACATCTCTCTAATTTTTTTTCACTCTAACATTATACTGAAAACGAGAAACAATTTTCTTGAACAGAAGCTCTCTCTAGAGAAAAGGAAAATGGGTAACTGACTTTTGTAGAGTTCTGCCTTCTGAGAGCAGGTTCTTTTCACATCTAATCTCATGTAATCTTCACAGACACTCTGGGAGTTTGAGCTCATGGGCCTCATTTTATAGATGAGGAAACTGAGGTCCTGAGAGTTTAAGCAAGGTCACACAGCCAGTACTAGAGAAGTGGCATGTGATCCACTGTGAGCCAATATACTTCCCCAGCCACCAAATTACCTCTCATGACTTGCCCCAGATCTGACATCCTTTTTTTTTTTCTTCATAAATAAAGCAGTATTGTGGTTATATATTGTATTTCTTCCCCAAAAGCTCCAGCCACTAAAAGGGGATTTTTTGGTTTCATTATTGGTATATGTCCAAGCTGAGCATCTCCTTTGCCCTCCTCCAACCTGGCTGGGGCTGCCTAGGCCCTGTGAAAAGTTCCTGTGCCCTATGTTACATTCCAGCTCTTCTAGAAATTCTTCAGGCTACCCTCCACCTATCCACTTTCAACTCTCTCTCTCTCTGCTATAAGTTGAATTCTGTCTCCCCAAAAGATATTGAAGTCCTATGAATGTGATCTTGTTTTGAAATACAGTCCATGCAGATGATCAGGTTAAAATGAAGTCATTAGGGTGGGCCCTAATCCAATATGACTGGTGTCCTTATAAAAAGGGGATATTTGAACACAGATGCAAACAGAGAGAAGACAATGTGAAGACACAGGGAGGATGCCATCTACAAGCCAAGGAGCACCTGAGGATATCAGAAGCTAAGAGGGAGGCTTGGAACTGTTCTTCCTCATAACCTTTAAAAGAAACTAATCCTGCCAACCTCTAGAACCATGAGACAATAAATTTTTGTTCTTTAAGCCACCCAGCGTCACTGCAGGCCCAGGCTTCTAATACATTCTCTCTCGTTCTCGCTCTCTCTCTCTCTCTCTCTCTCTCTCCCTCTTTCTCTCTCTCTGATCTGGTTTCCATAGATTCCCTGGGCCAGGGTTTGGTTTCTCTCCAAGATAGGGCCTCCCACTCTCCCTGCCTTGCAGAACAGTCCCCCGGGGACACCTGCTCCTCCCCACCAACAGTGCAAGCTCCCAGCATACCAAGGGCAAACCCTGGCCCAGTTACCCAGGCCCCCGGTTGGGAAGGGGGGTTCCAAGGGAAGGGAGATTGGACAGCAGTCGAACAGTCACCTTTTTTTTCATTTTGATTTGTTTGTCAACTAAATAGGATTATAAGGCAAGGCAGACACCACTGTATAGAATGCCCTTTTCTCACACAGGTTAGAACTGTTATCCTAACTGTTCCTTGCTGACCTAATATCTTCTATTTTGTGTCCTTTATTATTATCACATGGTCAGACTCCAACAAAGCCTCTCCCTGAAATCACCAGGAGAATCACAAAATTAATTAAAAGCTGCGAAGCACTCATCAAGTTTCTGTCACAAAATTCTTTGGTGTCATCTTGACCAAATCTCTCCAACATTCTAACTGAAGTCGGGAGTGAGACATTAATCATTGCCACCACAATGCATCATATTGGGTTTTAGTATTTAATCATTTTTCATTTGAAAGATGCCTGAAGGTGGATGGTTTTAATGTATGTTTTAAACACATCAGAAATTCCCATCCTTAGTTGTTTCAAATGGGACCACATATAGTTCTAGTCTATTCAGGTAACAAATATTAATCAAGTACCTACAAAGTGGCAGGCACTGTTTTAGTCAAACAAGATAAAGCCCCTGCCCTCCTAGAGCTTATTATAGTCTAATATCAGAGATAGGCAATAAACAAAAATATATAAAATTGGATCTCAGGTCATGATAAGTACTGCGGGGTAAAATAAAGCTACAATTATTTGTTCAATATCAGTCTTCCCTTTAGGTTATAACTTTCATTAGGACAGTGGCCATGTCTGTCTCAGTGCTAGCTCATAGTATGCATTTTTATTTATTTATTTTTGGCTGTGTTGGGTCATCGTTGCCACATGCAGGCTTTCTCTAGTTGCGGTGAGCAGGGGCTCCTCTTCATTGGGGTGTGCAGGCTTCTCATTGCAGTGGCTTCTCTTGTTGTGGAGATGGGCTCTAGGTACACGGGCTTCAGTAGCTGCCGCACGCGGGCTCAGTAGTTGTGGCACACGGGCTTAGTTGCTCCATGGCATGTGGGATCTTCCCGGACCAGGGATCGAACCCATGTCCCCTGCATTAGCAGGCAAATTCTTAACCATAGAATGCATTTGATAAGGGCTGTTGAATGGATAAATGATTGATGGATGGATGGATGGATGGATGGACAGACAGATGAAGCAAGGGATAGATGGAACTCAACGCGTATTTTGGGCTCCTAAGAAGCCATGTATATCCTACACTGAAAATTCATTGGTTCAGATACACATTTTGTGAGCCCCCATTGTGTGCCAGAAACAGGCTAGACACTGAGAATGAAGATGGATAAGATAATGTCCTTTCCTGGGACTACCCTGATGGTCCAGTGGTTAAGAATCCACCTTCCAGTGCAGGGGATGTGGGTTCGATCCCTGGTCAGGGAACTAAGATCCCACATGCCGCGAGGCAACTAAGCCCACACACCACAACTACTGAACCCGTGCGCTGCAACTAGAGCCCTCACGCTGCACCTACTGAGTCAGCACACTCTGGAGCCCGCATGCCACAACCAGAGAAGCCTGCACGCTGCAACGAAGAGCCTGCGTGTCACAACGAAGATTCAGCGCAGCCAAAAAAATAACATCCTCTCCTTCAGGGAGCTCACACATAGACTTCTAAAAGTGCAAGGACCTTGTCTTGGAGGTATATATGTGGTACTCTTTGCTTCTTTGGTGGAGATGGGGGAGAGTTAGAGGGGATGGTGGTACAAGAAAGGGGTCCCAAAGAAAGTGAAACTTGAACTGAATCTCGAAGAGACTGCCAGGTCCAGAAAAGGCATTCTGGGCAGAGGGACCAGCATGGGCAGAAGCTGGAGACAGGAAAGTCTAGGGACACCAAGGCCATCTTTTGTTAAAACAGGAACACAGGGAGGAATGATGGAGGCTGGAAAATGAGGCAGAAGCCAAATGTTGATTGCCTCCTCAGCATATGTCAGCTCTTTCATTGCAGAAATCCCACCAGCTTATCAGACGGGTTCTAAAGGTCAGCAAAGCTAAAGGATTGGGGACATTGAAGTAGTTAAATGAGTAGTTGCCTAGAAACCTTGTTTGGCACAAAAGCATCTTGTTTTCCCTCACGCTGCTTTGTTTCCATGCTGGGCTATCAGATTCTGCATCTTCCTGTGTCTGAAAACCATAGACCGTCCTCTGGGCAGGCCGAGCTGAGGCCACTCAAGTGGTCCGTTTGTCTGACTGCAAACCTACTAATCCCGGATTCACATCTGCTCTGTTCCCCACACACTGCACCTCACTGCCCCAAACCTGCTCTGCTGGTTTAGGCTGGTCTCGTCCAGAAAGGAGAAATGTTTAGACACTGGTGGGGAAGGGGTGCTCTGCTGGTCTTGGGGAGCTGCCTGCAGGGAAATGCAACCTATCCTAAGGTCAGGTCACTTTTTACCTTACATTTACAATGGGAAAGAGCATCTTAGTGATTCTATTTACTTGAGAACCCCCAAATTTAATGGTGCTTTAATGGTCCCCCAGTGTGCATAATCATGTTCATTTTTCCCTGCAGAAAACATGGAAATTAGAGGAAATACAAAGAATAAAGTTAAAATTACAGTAAATCAATCTTTTAGAACCATTGTTGATGTTTTGGAGTATTTCCTTGTAGCCTTTGTTTTTATGAACACACACACACACACATACACATCAAAATTCATCTATTTAGCTGTTACCACAGTGCCTGAAACATCTATGCGCTAATAAATGTTCAGCGAAAAAATGAATGAATATCATTTCATTTTTACACATTTGTAATGATACATACAGTATGGAATTTTGCTCATTATGTGTATTTTTTATGCTATTGTGAAAGCATTTTTTATGACTGCACAAATACTATTGTGTGAAACAATGCTGACTGTCTAATACATAACCCTACATTTACATCTCTGAAGATTTCCTTAAGCTAGATTCCTAGCTGCGAAAGAGAATAAACATTTTTGAGTTCCTGAGTCATTCAATGTTGATGAACTTTCCAGGTTGAATTCCAGGTTGAAGTGATTCTTCACATGGAAACCCAAGTAGTCCTCTGAGAACACTCTGGCAGCCTGCATGCAGCTGCTTCCCATATGCTGGGTGACGGACCCTCTTTCGTGAGCCTTGGCCCCATAATTTCTCAGACCCCAGATAGCCTCACTTGTCCAGCATCCTTGGGCCATCCCCGGGCTGGACCTTGCTGGATTAAGCTTCAGGTCAATTGCTCTGGTCCTCCACAAAAGATCAAGGGAGCTGGTCCTCAGTAAGGCATTCCATTTAGTTTTCACTTTGGCATTGTCTTTACTGATTTCCTGCTCTTTAACCATATCTATGCTGAACGATTTCTGTGTCACAAAGCTATTGCTTTTCTTTTTCCATCCTATGTGCAGTTTGAGGTGAGGATTTAAAAGGGTGACTATGTCCCCATTTAGGACAACATAACTTGTACTAAAAAATATCACTTGACTGATACTCTGTGCCTTTGGGGACACCATGATATATGCCATTCCAACTGCATTCTTCAAACGTGCATGTTACTGTGTTATACCCTGGAAAGAATCTTTTTAAAGATTAAATCTCTGCCTTACAGAACTCAGATTCACCACTCTGACATCTTTACCAAAAGGTCATTTCCCAGGAAGCCTTTTCCTGACTATCTTATTTACACTTGTAACCCCCTTCTTCCTCTACTTAATTCTTTGCACAGCATATCACGTCTCACCTACTGTATGTCTTACTTATTTGTCTTAACTGTTTGTGTCACCCCACTGAAACAAAACCATGACAAAGCATTCATTCATTATTTGGCAAATACCTCCAGGTGTCTAGAATGGTGATAAGCATGGAATGAAGTCCACACACATACAAAAAAAGGAGCTTACAACTGAATTAGAAACATCAAACAGTTCAGCAAATATGTAAAGCAGGCTGTGATTTTAAAATACTAAACTAATGAGGCAGGACAAAGTAGCTGTGCCTTGGAGGACGTGAAGAAAACAGACTGTGAAGTAAGAGTAAACACTGGTAAGAAGTAGATGAGGTTTAAAGGCAGGCTGGAACTTGAGGGAGGAATTTAAGGTAGAAACATTTGACTCATCCTGTAAACAGTGCAGATTTCTGAGCAGGAGAGTGGCATGATGAAAATGGTTTATAAAGATGACTAGTGGGCAAAGAGCAAAACTAAAAAACCATGATGAGAGGACAGATGAAAGGAAACTGATTCGACAGGTCAGTGGGACCCGAGATGCGGAGGGACTAAAAGAAGGTGATAAATGAGAAAGGACGGAGGACAGCACTGCAGAGGCATAGCTAAGAACACTGAGTCAAAAAGTGCCAGCCTCCAATCAGGCAATTCTCAAAATAAAATGTCAAGATCATCCATCATTAAAGAGGACGTCGCTAGTGGGCTATAGGAGACTCTGAGGTTGGCTGCCTGAATGTAGAGAAGAGGGTGGGAGATAAAGACAGCTGGGGTATTCTATGCAAAGTTAAACCAATTTAAAGAGCCCACATAAAGAGGAATGCAAATGAGAAGAGGGAAAAAAATGTGAATTGCTATTTTAGATAAATCCCATATGGGTTATGCTCTTAATTTACTTAAAGCAGATGGCTGGACACAGGACTGTTTAATTTATTACTGTCCTGCCATTCAGAGCCAGAGCCTTCCTTAGGTTCCTAAGCAACTATGATGGGAAATGTCAGATTGCATGAAATTTCCTGATTAGACCATGTGACCCACGCACATCACACTGAAAATAATTCGAATACTCAAAATCGCTTATCCTAGACGCCAGCTGCCAGTTCTTTTCCCACAGCAGATGGATGGGTGGGCCTCCCCGTCTTTGCAGGCAGTATGGTGGGAGTTCTAGGAATAAGACAGACCAAAATAAAAAGTGGGAGAGGATTTGAAAGAAAGCTTGGGAATCTGGTATTTCAGATTCTCTCTCGTGGTACTATGTACATCCCCAAATTCTCTATAAGGGAAGGAAAGTAGCAAAGCATTTAAAAAGAAGCATTTAAACTTCTCTGGCAATTAAGCAGCCTCTGAGTCAGCAAACTCATCTAATAACCTGAGTAACATTTGCGATAACATCGGAGGATTGAAAAAGTATGGGAAGAATCAGGAGCTAGGCTGGTTTATGATCTGAAGAAGAAAGCACAATAATATAACAAAAGCAATAAATTAACATATTTTGAGGAGGAGTCACTACGTGCTGGGCCCTGTAGGAATTATTATTACCCCTGTTGTACAGATGAGAAAACTGAGGATTCCTAGAAGATTGATTAAGTTAGGTCACAGAGCTAGTAAGTGACATGATTACAGACCAGTCCCATGGATCTGTCAGAGTGTAAGAAATTGGTTGGTGAGAAAAGGTGAAGAGCAACAAGCTGCTAATGCCAGAATCAGAGCATGACAGGAGCCTCCCTGTGGCACTTCTTATGAGCAGAGCACAGAGATAAGGCTGACAGAAGTGACTGCTTAGTGCAGAAGGGAGCATTTGCCAAATGCTATGTGGTATCCTACCTTGGATATCAGAACAGAAAAAAGACATTACTGAAATATGAGAAAGTCTGGGGTTTACTTAATAGTCATGTACCAATGTTGGTTTCTTTGTGGTGATAAATGTACCATAATAAGTGAGATGCAGGTAAGGGATACAGGGGAACTCTGTACCATCTTGCAACTTTCCTGTAAATCTGAAATTATCCTAAAATAAAAAGGTTATTTTAAACTTTTTAGAAAGAAAAGAGTATTTGTGACAGGTTCACAAACATTCTTCAGAGTAGTATCATTTAAAATGGAAATGGCAAGGGTAGCACTACCTTTCTGTGGCTGGTCATATTTCTCAGCAGACAAGGTTATTCCTAATGATAATCACAATGACTAACATATTGAGCACTTATCATTCCAGCCTCCATCCAAAGGATGCCACACACATGCCTGCATGTCATATTCAAGACAACACTTATAAATTAAGAAGGTGTTATTATTAACCCAATTTACAGTTGAGAAAAGCTCTTAGGATAGTGCCTGGAATTTCTGGTAGGCACTATTTTTTTTTATTATTATCATAGAGGTTAAGAAACTGGGCCAGCTTGTGAGCAACAGAGTAACAATTCAAACTAAACCCTAAAAGGCTTCCATTTACTAACTCTATGGCTTGGGCAAGTTTGAAAATCAAAAGAAAGCTAGTAACAGGGAGTGGATTTTAAAATGTGTTGAGACTTGCATCATAACAACTTAAGTTTACAAACAGACAGTTAATTGTCTATTAAGTATTCAAAATCAATGAGTTAAATTTAATTGAATAATTTGAAGATACCCAGGCTGTATAGTACTATAATGAGGTCAATAAAAAGGGGCTGAAAATTATCTTTCTCAAGAATCCTGGGATATAATATACCTCTGGGTATGAGAACCAAGTAAAAGCAAGCAGAGACAATAAGGAGACGGTCAGCCCCCAGGATCAATGGGAGCCACTAGGAAAAGTGTTTCCAGATCTCCCTTGGGGGGTCAAATGACTACAGCTCACTGGACCAGGCAGATTCCCCTGATGAGAAGTATTTCCTTACAAGGGGAAGCTGGAAGGCCAAATTATGAAGACAGCTTTCCGATGACTGATGTGAAAATGACCGTGGGGAGAAGCAGGAAGGCTGGTCAGCAGCCCTTGCTCATCCACCTTCAGTTTAACCCCACACACCTTCATTTAGCGTTCTCTTAGCGTTGGGGATGATGCTAAGCTCTGGGAAGGATACAAAGGTGAAAAAAATAAAACAGTGCCTAACCTCCTGAGTTTACATCTAGCGGTGTATTTCACCAGAAGAAAACCCAGCAACCACGCAGTACAGGGAATACCCTGAATTTCAATCTTCGCTCTGTGCCTGGTCCAAGTTGTAGGCTTTGTTTGGACCTCAGTAAGAATAATGGCAAAAAATATTTGCTGGGGAAGACTGTTGTGAGGATGGAAAATGAGGTAAGTGTCTAGAACAATGTCTGATGCAGAAAGTGAAGAGGAGTCCATCATAAATCCATGTTGCTTTCCTTTATTTACCCCCAGCAAGAAAGAGAAATCTCTTACTCACACCCCCAGTCACCCACATCTTCATTTCAAATTAGACCTTGACCTCAACTGTTACAAGCAAAAGGGAGGTCACAGAGACAAGATAAGAGGCCAAATTTTTGGCTTCAGACACTACAGGAGCCCAAGTCCGAAGAGTATAAAGACGACTTGGGAGGATTTCAAGAATGGACTTTAGAACCTCACCACATTATTGTTACCCACCTGCCCCCAACCTAGGCACAAAGATGGGGGTGCTGAAATACACACCACACCTGTTGACAGAAAGCTGCTTAGAACCTGAAAAGGTAGATGCCCTTTTCTAATCCATTGGCCCAGATCTGGAGCCGCTTCTAATTGGCACAAGAAATAGGCCAGCAGCAGCCTTGCTGTTCCCCACCCCCATACCTGCCTAAAATGTGACACCCTCGCACTTCTCAATCCAAAACAGGTTGAGAAAACAACAAAATCCGAAGCCTGGAGTCATATAACTTATTCTTTTATTCAACAAGTATTTATTCAGCCCCTACTGTGTGCTCTGGAACATTTTCTACTCCCTGGAGCCCCTGGGCTGCCTTTAACCTCTGTTCCACCCCTGCTGGCCCTGCAAGCCTCTAGTTTATAATCTATTTACTGTTTCTTAGCCAACGTCCACTTCCTGACAAGCAGGTCTGCCATCCTTTTCCTCCAGAATAGAATACTGTTCTACACTCCCCTGTCCCCCAGGGTTTACCTCTTCCTTCATGGCTTAATTCGAAGCCCTTAATCCCTTCATTGTTCAGCTCCTCTTACTTCTCTTCCCCATATTCTATCACCAATATCTGATCTCAACTCCCCACACAACAGCCCCCAGATAGAACAAAGGGGACTGAAAGAATGTAACTGATTTGCCTGTGGTTACCCAACTCATTAGTAGTCCAACCCAACAAATTCTGTAAAAATAGTAATGGTAATGATAATAGCTAGCAATTGAGAGTGAGATTAGGGACAGGTCACAATTATTAGTAGAGACAAAGTCTAAGGACTGACCATGGGAGTAAGCACCATAAGGCAGGGTCAGGGCAAGGTCATTGGAGGAGGAGAATCCAAAAAAAAAAAAAAAAAAACCAAGACCAGATATTGAAAAAGTAACCCATGAGGGTAAAACAATCATCAGGAAGTATGACAAGTAAGTAGTGTGGGAAAGAGGCATCTGGAGCTATAACCTTAAGGAATGAGGGTGTATATTGGAAGAAGGATGTGGTAAAAGACTACAAGGTGGGATATAGTCTGATGACTTGAGAGTCAGAGCTGGTAAGGAGAGCTGAGGATGGGGTTGGAAAATGGTCTGGAAGCAGTGATGAGGATACCTCAGGTCTTAATCTGTTTAGGCCACTATAACAAAAATGCCATAGTTTGGGTGGCTTATAGACAAACAAAATTTATTTCTCACAGTTCAAGAGGCTGGAAGTCCAAGATCAAGGCACCAGCAAATTTAGTATATGGTGAAAACTAGCTTCCAGGTTCATAGATGGCTATCTTCTCCCGTGTCCTCATAAGATGGACAGGGAAGAGGCAGCTCTCTGTGGTCTCTTTTATAAGGGCACTAATCTCATTCATAAGGGCTCCACCCTCATGACCTAATCACCTCCCAAGGCCCCACTTCCTAATAACATCACATTGGGGGTTAGGTTTTAACATACTAATTTGGGGGGGTCACATTCAGTCCACGGTATGCACCCCGCTTGTAGGTCCATAGTACAAATGAAATGGAGCAGGACCCTATGGTCCTCCCCACCCCTTCCATGTCCTCTGCCTGCCTTTGGTCTGTGGAAAAACTTTAGCCAAAGAATAAGTTTAATCAGAGAAATGAGAAAATGCAGAAGCAAAGAAAAGCAGTCCAACAAGACTAAATAATAACAGTTTAGTCATTAAGCATAGTCAATGACCTTTAGTTCCGTCTCAAGGGCTATAGATAATATTCTAAGCCATATCCTGTGAGCTGTCTTATAGATACTGAAACCCTCACCAGGTGGAAGAAGTTAACTACATGATGACCAGACTGTAGCCATGACATAAGCTGCCTCAATTCCAAGAATTTGCCTCAAAGAAATGGAGACAAACCGACCCTAGAACTGAAGATTAACTGTATTCAAAACAATAAAAAAAAAATCAAGACCACTGATAACCAATTTCAAGATGACTGTCAGAACTGACTGTACTGTTTCTGCATGTAGCCCCCTCCATCCATCTATAAATGTTCTTGCCCACTATTGTCAGTTGGGGGCAGTCAGCCTTTGGACAGGGGTCCGCCCTCCCCCTCAGTTGCCAGCATCCACAATAAAGCAAACTTTCCTTTCCAACAACCTTGCCTCTTTATTGGCTTTTGAGCGGTGAGCAGCCGGACCCCACTTTCGGTTACACAAGGAGTGTTGGAGAGAAAATGGCCAACACCTGCAGAAGAACCAGTGTCCAGGCAAGAACCATGTCTCCAGTGTAGCAAGAAAGTGAAGAGAACATTCAGAGAAGTGAGGTATAGAGGGGATATTGTGAGGTCGCTGTGGAAGGGTTTCAAAAGTTGGGGAGGAGTGAGACACAGAGTCAGAAAAGGGACATATGAGGCTATGTGGAGATCAGAGTCCAAAGGTTGAGAGATGATTTGGGAGACCAGGGCTGACATAAATGGAGAAGAATGCAAGATGGGATTAGCACAGGACACCAGGTCTGATAGCCGTGGCAGAGCTGTGGGTTGGGGGCCAGCGGGTGAGGGTTGGCCAGAACACTCCGAGCTCTTCTTGCCCATTGCAAATTCATAATCTATTGGGGGAGACCCAAAGATAGTGAGAGAACAATGCACCCCAGATTACCTTTGGAATTCAAAGACTATGGAAGCCTATAGGAAGGTCACCCAACTCAAAACTCATACAGGGAAGGCCAAGGAAAATGAGAGAGAGGGGGAAAGAGAGAGAGAGAGAGAGAATAGAAATAGAATTCCATAAAATTACCACCACTACTAGAAAATAATTGAGATGCTTCTCCTATAGCAATGAGTCTTTGTGCTACACTTAATCTTAGCCAAAAGGCCAAAAAGCTATGAAATGAGTCTTTGTACATATGAACCATAAACTGAAAAAGTTGTGCAGTTTATATTCACATTATCTGAATAGTCTTTGATCTTGTCAGAGTGAAATGTATTGCCTTTGGCTAGAGAACTTTGCAAGATTTACACAGCAAAGGGTGAGTATAATATTATCTTTAATATAAGTTGTAAAATTCTGAATAGAGATTTTCTGAGAGTAAAAAATAGGAAACATTTTAAAAGCTAAGAGTCTAATACATCCCTATCTCTCTATTACCTGAAATGTCTAAAATTACCTCCGGTATTTAGGGTGATGGGTATAGAGAAAGAATTAAATTGATGGTAAAATTCTGAATAGAGATTTTCTGAGAGTAAAAAATAGGAAACATTTTAAAAGCTAAGAGTCTAATACATCCCTATCTCTCTATTACCTGAAATGTCTAAAATTACCTCTGGTATTTAGGGTGATAGGTATAGAGAAAGAATTAAATTGATGGAACTTTCCCCAACTCCCCTATCTAAATTAGCCGTACTCTTTCTTTTCTTTTTTTTTTAAAAACATCTTTGTTGGAGTATAATTGCTTTACAATGGTGTGTTAGTTTCTGCTGTACAACAAAGTGAATCAGCTATATGTATGCATATATCCCCATATCTCCTCCTTCTTGCGTCTCCCTCCCACCCTCCCTATCCCACGCCTCTAGGTGGTCACAAAGCACCGGGCTGATCTCCCTGTGCTATGTGGCTGCTTCCCACTAGCTATCTATTTTACATTTGGTAGTGTTAGCCGTACTCTTTCTATGTCAACATTTGTTGAGTGCTTAAATGTACCTCATGTAATCCTCATAACCTTTTTTCCATTTTTATTACAAAAAATTCAGTGCTTAGAAAGATAAAATAACTTGCCAGTGTCCCACAGCTAGTGAACAGCTAAAGCAAATTCACAACTGCCTGTTAAAACCACTGCCTCTTCCCTTACACCATGATGCAGTCACATTTTCAAGATTTTTTAATTGCAAAAAGCTATTCATGTTGTCCACACTAGTCAGTAATCCACTTACCTCTTTCAGTAGTTTCAAGGAAAAATGCTACTGATTAGATCCAAGAAGCTTTTTATATGGTTGTTAATACCTAAAGCAGAATAAAATATAATGGGTAGCATCTACCTCTCAGGAACTCTGCAGATTACAGGCTAGTTTAGCGAAATGAATCTGGTTGTGTTCAGTAGAAGGAATACAGGCTGACAAGGCTGGCCAGCAAGAAAACCCTAATGGGGACACTCATCACACCATAACTAGAAAGCTGGTGTTGAAAATAGGCTTAGTCTACAAGGCATCCTCATTAAAAAAAACAAATAAAAAAAGCATCTGTCGACCCATAAAGATGGACTACTATTCTAACGTAGAACATTTACTCATCCTAAAATAAATGTAAGAGATTATGTTTTACAAACACAAAAAGGTTCAATCAGGGGTGACTGGAGACAACAATATATCAATCTCCATCAGCATCTATGAAATTCAGACAAAAAGTTTGCAGAGCCCTAATGCATGTCAGATAAACCCCAGGGTTTTGTGCAACACAGTTTAAACACTTAATTAAAATTATTTATTAGTACCCTTGGCATGGTTGTCCTATCTGTTATTTAAACAATTCCTTCTATGGGGGCATTTGGTTAGTTTCTATTTTTCTCCAATGTAAACAATGCTGTAATCAATACCCTTGTACATATATTTTGGCATAATTCTTTGATTGTTTCCTTAGAGTAAATTCCTAGAAATGCTGGGTCAAAGCACAGACACAGTTTTGAAGCTTTTGATAGATATTGCCAAAATGTCCTCCAGTAATTCAAATACCACATTAAGATTTCTAGTTCAATGAAAGTTTCTAGGATTCTTCTCAGAGTAACTAAGAGCAAAAGGAAGAGATCAGATCCAGAATCCTGGGTTTGAGTCCTGTGTTTACCATTTGTTAGCTGTGTGACCTTAGTCGTTACTCAACGCTTCTGTTTCTGTTTCTTTATCTATAAATTGGGTATAATAGCAGTACTCAACTCATAGAGTTGCTTTAAGAATTAAATAAATCAATGTCTATAAAGACCTTAGAACCAGGCATAGTAGGCCTTACATTAAGTGTTCACTATTATAATCATCCTTGGTTCTTATGCTTTGGACTTCAAAACCAATTTTAAAAAAAGAATTAAGGGAATCAATATGAGTTTGCCTTTTTTTTCTACGATTCCCAAATAAAAACATTTTTAAAAAACCCAGTACATAAGCAGCACTTCATAGAAAAAATTATGTTTTAATAACACTAAAATTTTAAGAAGAACATAATATCAGAATACATGACTTTTATTCTTATATTTAGCTTTAAGAGAAATTTTTTATATTATACTTATTTTTCTCATTTCTCCATGGAGCAGTGAATACGTTATTTGTTCACATGTTTGAGAACCACTGGACAGCCATATTTTCCAAAACCCTTACATTTCTTTTTTTTTTAACAAAACCCTTACATTTCTATTTTTACTAATTAATAATTAAAGGTTTTAAACTTTTTTTAAAAAATGATTCAGAATTTGGACAGTAGCTTTTGTGAACTACGCAAATAAAAAATAATAGAATCATAAAGTCAGCTTACTGACTTTGCAAGATGCAAATAATAGAGGAAAAAGAAACATTCTTTTATATGGCTCTGAAAGAAAATAAAAGTGTAGCTAAAACCCATTCTTTGGCCAGGAAGCTTGACGCCCCTACTTTTATCTTGACAGAGGAATCCCTATGAAGTTGTTGAAATAGAATTGAAATTCCTGAGCATCTAAAAGCCAAATCATTTGTGGAAGAGCCAGGCGTTGAATTAACTCGAAGCAAGACCTGAAGAGGAACACAGAAACATTTAGGGAAACCACATGAACTAATGGCAGAGACAATGATCACTGATCACTCCATACATAATTGTCTCCATCTTGAAAACAATTTGTTTTGCATGAATGATGCTACTGCATGATTTGCTGACCAGTTTTCCAAGTCACTCACTAATTGTCAGGCACATATTTAACAAAGAGCTAAGAGTAACGACTAGCATTTGATGAGCGTTTACTGGTGCCTTGCACTGTGCCTGGCCTCCTCTCCTTTTATCATCACAGCCATTCTGTGACAAGGGAGTATTGTTCTAATTTCTATTTTAAAGGCGGCGGAACTCAGACCTGGAGACATTAGGAACTTGGCTCAAAGGTTACACAGGTGGAACCAAACCAGTCCAGCTGACTCCATGATCTCACTCTTTCTTTTTTTTTTTTTTTAATTAATTATTTATTTATTGGCTGCATTGGGTCTGTTTCTGCGCGTGGGTTTTCTCTAGTTGCTGAGAGTGGGGGCTACTCTTTGTTGCAGTGCACGGGCTTCTCATTGCGGTGGCTTCTCTTGTTGCAAAGCATGGGCTCTAGGCACGTGGGCTTCAGTAGTTGTGGCACACGCAGGCTTTAGGGCACGGGCTCAGTAGTTGTGGTGCATAGGCTTAGTTGCTCCGAGGCATGTGGGACCTCCCCGGACCAGGGATCAAACCCGTGTCCCCTGCATTGGCAGGTGGATTCTTAACCACTGCACCACCAGGGAAGTCCCTCCATGATCTTACTCTTAACCAATGTGCCACACCACCATT